>NC_141905.1:67786666-68089696 GCF_057802395.1 Ceratotherium simum simum | reverse complement strand
CTAACTGCTAGATGGGATGCTTCCTGATTCATAAATTGCTTAACAAAGCCAATTAAATCTTCAAATTTAGTCAGTTGAATTTTGTTTTTTAACAACAGGCGCATTATCAGAAGAATGAATGAAGTAAGGAGGAATTTCCAAGAGTAGAGGCCTCAAGTAGCTCCCTAATGAGGAGCTGGGACATAGATTTCATCACATACAAGCAAGTAGGGGATGTAAATGCCAATTGCCTAATTTTCATATTTTCAGCAAATCTTCACTTTCAATAATTTCACTGTGAAGGACTAGGGAGTGTGCTACTGAAGAACAAGAGGGAATTATTAGCTGGTCTTAAGAGATAAAAATGAAGTATCAGATTTCTAGATCTCTATTATTCTAAGGACAAATTATTTCTCTGAAAGATCATGCTGACCCAGGATGAGACCAACACTCTAGGGGGAACAAATCTCTACTTAAGGTAAACCTCAGAGGAAGATCAGACATACCTGATTCACAGTCCTGTTCAGGAAAACAGTGAATATGTTCCACCAAAAAAGACAATAGGAAAATGGAAAATGATGTGTTTAAGTTAGGCCTAGAGAAGCAAAGAATTAAGAGGTGGAGATTAAAGATCATATCAAACACTTTATTGTACTTGCTGTGTGCTGAGCACTTTACCTGTATTAACTTACATATATCAAGTGCTTTATCTATACAGTCAGGCATTGCTGAACAACAAGGACACGTTCTGAGAAATGCGTCCTTAGGTGATTTTGTCATTGTGCGAACATCAGAGGGTACTTAAACAAACCTAGACGATATAGCCTACTACACACCTAGGCTATATGATACTAATCTTATGGGACGACCACTGTCCTATAGGCAGTCCGTCGTTCCTGAAACATCGTTATGCGGCACGTGACTGTGTTAATTTATTTTGTTCTCACAGCTGCTCATGAGATATGTATCTCTCTATGATCCCTGTTTCACGTATGAAAGTCACTGAGGCGCAGAGAGGTTAGGTTATTTGCTTCGGGCTGCACCAATGGTAAGTAGCAGAGCTAAGATTTAAGCACAGGAAATCTGGCCCCCACAGGCTGGACTCTTAGCCAATAACCTCTACTGCCCCCTCTGTTTTCATCAGTTATGGGGTAGGTTGCAAGTAAGTGTTACTGACTGCAGTTGAAAAAAAATCAGTCTGTTTATGATTTACATTTGAATCACAGCTATCTCAGAAATCTCTCTCACTGAATTGCATTCTTAAATTGATATCTATTTATTGTATATGCATGGAGGACGAAATTAGTGTTGAACAAAATCAAACTGGCTATCAAGGTCTCTAAGTACATGTCAATTAATCTAGAGCAGTGCTTCTCAAACTAAACTGGGCACATGAATCACCAGGCATACTTGTTGAAATGTAGGTTATTAGGCCCTAGCTTCAGAGATTCAGACACATTAGGTCTATTTTGAGATGCCAAAATTTGCATTTATCAAGATCCTAAATCTTTTTTTTTTTTTCTTTTGTTCCCCTGCAACACTGCCTTTAGATCAATCATTACAAAACTTGGCTACTGGAAGACCTTACTGACCACAATCTCTCCAAGACTGGGTTAGGTGCTCCATATACTGTAGCCAAAGAACCCCCTTGTAAGCCCGTCCCAGCACTGATCACACCGTATAGCAGTTGACTGTTTACTCATCTATTTCTCTTTCTGTTCTAGAAGCCTTTTGAGGTTGATTCTTGTATACATTTTATTACTGTATATATCAAATCTTCCACAGCAATTTACATATAGTTGAAGCCCACACATAGTTGTGGAATATTGAATGAATGAATGAATGAAAATAAGATCATCTCAGATCATGCAAAACATTATCAGTTGGCTGAATTCAGTATGCAAAAATACTACATTGAATTGTATATGAATCAATATTTGCTGAGAGTAAGTGAAAAAAGAAATCAAACAAATAAAGGATGCCATGGGCGCAGTTCATCATTGAAGGTCATAGAACACCAGTTTAACATATGCCAACACAGGCACCATAGCAGCAATGATAGACGATGCCTGGGGATTTTTCTTACCAACAGGACTGTCAGCAGCATAGGACTACTACTGTGTTCTATATTCACTTGGTATCATCCACTGTGCCTTGCTGATTAATCATAAAAATAGGTAGCTATGGTCTGAATGTTTGTATCCCCTCGAAATTCATAAGTTGAATCCTAATTCCTAAAGTTGATGGTATTAGGAGGTGGGGATCATAAAAATAGGTAGCTATGGTCTGAATGTTTGTATCCCCTCGAAATTCATAAGTTGAATCCTAATTCCTATAGTTGATGGTATTAGGAGGTGGGGACTTTGGGAGGTGATTTAGCAGAGCCCTCACAAATAGGATTAGTGCTCTTATAAAAGAAGCTTCAGAGACTTCCTTTGCCCCTTCCACCATGTAAGGATACATGTCACCCAGAAGAGGGCCCTCGCCCAACCATGTTCGCACAATGATCATGGACTTTTACCCTCCAGAACTGTGAGAAATAAATTTCTGTTGTTTATAAGCCACCAGTCTGTAGTATTTTGATATAGCAGCCCAAATGGTCTAGGACACTGGCATATTCTTCATATGAAAGCTTGTGCACCAGTTACTTGTTGACATCATAATTCTGTGGCTTAATAAACCTCCCCAAAACTTGCTTGCTTAAATTAACTACTGCTTATTTAGCTCAGTATTCTGTGGGTCAACAATTTAGGCTGATTCAGATGAGTGGTTCTTACCTTTCCTTCTTTTCCTCCTGCACCTTTGTTGAGCTGGCTGGTCATCTGGGGGCTGGCTGGTTAAAGACAGCCTTACTCATAAGTTGGGAAGTTGGTTGGCATTTGGCTGGGCTGGTCAGGATGACTAGGCCACATATCTCATGTCACTGACAGACTAGCCTGGCCTTATTCTCATGGCAAAGGAAGAGTTACAAGAGGGTGAGCAGAAGTGTTCAGGGTTTTTTGTGTTAGATTATGTGTTATTATATTATAAATTAACCATATGTTATCAATATGGTCCCAATTATCCATTCATATTTATCCCCAGCCTTTAAAATGTGAATTTGCTGCTTCCTCCACTGAGAAATGGAGTCTACTTCCCCACTCCTTGAATCTGAACTGACCTTTAGAATTGTGTTGTAAAATAGAAATGAGTAAATGTGACATTGTGCCCAAATCCAAGCCTAGGGATTAAGAGGCCTGTCATGCTTCTGCTAGCTCTCTTGAGAACCTGCTACCACCATGTGAAAAAGCCTGGGATTGCCTGCTGGATGATGAACAAGTCCTGCCAAGATCAGCCAAGCATGGCCCAGATTAAGAGAACTACTCTGCTAATCCACAGATTTCTGTGCAATAAAAAGTGCTAATTGTTTTAATAAGCCATTGAGTTGGAGGGTCATGTGCTGTATAGCGATAACTAACTGATATCCCTCTTGCAGCCTAAGTCAGAACAGGGACAATGTCACATCTACCTTAATTTGTTAGCCAAAGCAAGTAAAAAAGCCAACTCACATATGAGGCATGGTGCAATTAATAGCAACTCTTAATGGAAGGAACTGCAAAGTCACACTGCAAAGGATGCAGATATGGGGAAGCATGGAAAATTGGAGACATTTTTATATTCACTTTACGAGAGCTTGGAATGTCTGTCCTTTCTATCTTCCCTTCCTTCGTTGTTTCCTTTTTTTCTTTCTTTATATGTGTGTGTGTATAAGAGAGGGAGAGAGAGAGAGGGGTAGAGGGAGAGAGAGAGGGGAGCAGAGAGATTCCTCTTTGCATGTTGTAAAAATATACTTTGTATGTAGAATTTCAAGGGAATGTTCACCTTCTTAAATGGAGTTAATTATATTCATCTAAATACAGTTGCCTATTGAAGTATTTCTTTTCTTTCTTATAGGAACATCAAGCCTCACTTGGCACATGTAGTTCTCTTTCTTTTCTTTTTTTTTTTTGACATCATCCTTTTCGTGGAAGTGAAACAGTCAAATTTGATTACGGTATTCTGGAACAATACTGTTGATATCGTTAGTTCCAAAGTTGCTGTTGCATTTTATCCCTTGAGACTTCAGCTCTGCCTGTGACGGTCACTTTGTTATTTCCATTAGGTAAATATAATGAGGATTTGAATTTTGAAGGAAGATTTAATTTGGCAAACTTAATGGTACCCTAAGAATTAAAGATGGGCTGCTTGCCTCTCCGAGCACTGGTGTTAATTATAATACCTTTGGCATTGGGGCCGTCCCGGTGGCACAAGCAGTTAAGTGTGCACGTTCCGCTGCGGTGGCCTGGGGTTCGCCGGTTTGGATCCTGGGCATGCACCAATGCAGTGCTTGGCAAGCCATGCTGTGGCTGCGTCCCATATAATGTGGAGGAAGATGGGCACGGATGTTAGCCCAGGGCCAGTCTTCCTTAGCAAAAAAAAAAAAAAACAAAAAAAAGAGGAGAATTGGCAGATGTTAGCACAGGGCTTATCTTCCTCACACACACAAAAAATAATAATAATGCCTTTGGCATTATAGAGGAATTTCACAGGGTAATGGTATAGGTAGTCATTTTTGAGGGTGTGCTTATAAAAAGTATGTATTTTTAATGTTTCTAAAAAGGAGATATTTTCATAAAGAAGTTATCTTCCTGTTAGTCTTTCCAGTTTTCCTCATACTCATACATGCACATAAATAAATTTCAATTTTCATTTTGAGATTCTTATTCATATTTGTGAATTGTAGTTTTTAGCAAAGACCGGTAAGTCACTAAATTTAAAGCAACATGTCAGTATACTTCATGCCAGGACGGCAGGCATATTAGGGGCTAAAAAATGATGGGATATCCTTTAGGGGCCAGAGTAGCAGACTGTGAAGACTCCTGATTTGTATCTGGAGTGTATTACTATGTTGTAATCCCAGAAAACCAACATCATTACACCATTAATTACTTATTCAGAAACTTTGCTGTGCAAGGCAATACATTAAGTGCTAAATGCACATAGCAGATATAAGGCATGGTGCAGATAGATTAGGAAACTAATATATATTGAGGTCCCATTATGTGTAGGGAATTTGATGTGCACTATTCCATCTTTGAAATAAATTTTATTATCTCAATAGGTGAAGACCCGCGGGGTTAGAGAGCTCAAGGAACTTGCTGAAGTTGGCACAGCTGAAAAGCAGTACAGCCAGATTCTAATCTGGAATGATTGTCTATAAAGCTGGACCCTTTTACACTTTACCACATGGTTTCTGAAAGGTGTTAGAGTCTACTTAGAAAAACAACACATGCATAAACTGTAGTGATGTGGAGGTAATTGAGTATATTGGAATTTCTCTTAGGAAGAACAAGGTATTGATTGAACAGAAATACTCAAGATAGTGGAGATCATGTGTGGTCAGAAAAAAAAGTACTCACTAAACCAAGAGGATTGGGAAAATAATTAGTTTATTTTGTTCCTGTGAAATGAGGTGGAGACATGTAAATATGGAGTTTGGAGGAGGAAGAAGAGAAGTGTGGAGATAAGTACAATGATGGGAATTTTCACTCAGCGTGTACTTTGTCCCTCTAACTGACAGACACATGCACACACACACATCCCTTACATTTCTTAACTCTCTAATCCTTGGCATCCAGGCAATGTTAATTAAAAAAAAATAAATAAGGACTGAAAAAGGATATAAACATAATTACCATGTGTAAAACCTAAAACGGAAATTGAGGGGTCCAGGGTAAATTAAGTCCCTTGGCTTGCAGAGATCATGAGAGGGGTGAGGACTTTGAATTGCTATGTCTTTGATAGTTTAGGTCAAATTAATCTAGATCTCTGAGGAGCAAGATGTGGAGGAGTGGGGGAGTAGGGTGACAGGGGGAGGGGTGGGGTCTCCCACAGACGTCTGGGTTACGAGAGGCTGGATCCTTCACCTTGAGACTCACAGTGAGTACAGCCGAGAGACTGAGATGACTAGTGCTCTGGGAGGTCGGAGGCAAAGGCTGTCCCTGTGTGCTGGGTTAGGAAGAGGCTTCTCAAAGGAGGTGGACCTTGAACAGGGACTCGAGGAAAAAGCAGGTAGGAAGCTTCTGTGTAAATGGGTCAGAGTGAGCAAAGCTCTCAAGAGAAGACTCAATATAGGATCTTTAGAGATTATTGGTCAAAAATCTTTTGGTTGCAAGTAACAGAAAACTAAGTACAATTGGATTTAACAGGAAAAATTTGTTCATGTTTTAGACACAACTGGAAATTAAATTATCAGAAATATTTCTCTCTCTGTCTTTCACCTTGCTTCCTCAAGGTTGATTTAATCCTCAAGCAAGTTCTTTACACGTAGAGGAAAAATGGTCAGCAGTTGACCGAGGTCCATATCCCGCCTACTTGACAATGCTAGCAGCAGGGGAGTGTCTCTTTTGCAATGGTTCAACTGGATTGTGTAAGATTCTCATCACCCAGCATAGGTTAACTGTCCACACAAGAACACTTCATGTGTCAAGGAGAATGGCCAGTCATATGGCCATTTTTAGCAGTCAGTCTAACTCAAATGACAGGGGTTGAGGTTGGAGGATGGATGAGTTCTGCAAATCAAAGATATCTAACAGAATAATGGATATTCAGCAAAGTCAATAGATATCTACCACCAGTAGGCAATAAATAGAATATCTAGTGAAAGAGATGTTGGCTTTGTTGATTCATTTATTTAATTTTGTTTGTGTTTGTTTGGGTAGTAGGGAGTATAGTGGCAAATAAAGCTGCATTTGTAGGTTGGAATCATACCATTTAGGACCTGGTAGTGACTGTCTGCTTTTATTCCATATCAAGAGAGGATTGTGTAAGTGAAGGATCCATAAAGTCCTATCTCAGTGCCATATTTATTTTCTCTCTCTGCTGATGTCACTCGTTTTCAGCCTTTCTTTTTACATTCTTTTCCCAGATTTCTTTCCATTCCCAAGAGTGTCTCAGAGAATGCTAAGGCACTCAACTATTGCTATGCCATTCTGAGCTATGTGTTCACTGACTGTGAATGCTAACATTTTGAAGATTTCCTTAGAGGATTTGATGTTTCATAATGTAGCCTTTGCCAATTACTCTGTTTGATCAGGGGACATGTGCCTGAAATTAAACACCAGAATTTTCATTAATGCGATTTTTTTCTAACACAGACCTTGATTTACTACTGATACATTCGCTCAATTTAACAAACATTTCTATATGAAAAAAAATGATATTTAATGCTAGACTACAACAATTTAGTAGAATGCTTCGCTACACTGTATCATTTTCCATACATTGTCTCCTTTGATTCTCCAAATAGTGCTTTAACATAGATGAGTAGGTAGTGTCATTCTTATTCTTTGAAGTTACTGAGGGGAGTTAGTGACTCAATCACGACTAGAACCCACAATATAAAATCTAAGAGTAATGTAATGCAGAAAATAATTCAATTAATTCAACAAACATTAATTGAGCACTTAGCCAATGCAGGATACTGAACTAAGCACTGGGGAAATGAAAATAAATAAAACATTATTCCTGCCTGGGAGTAACTCAAAGACTATTACTGAAAATAGACTTGTAAAAATATATATCACATTTAAGATGATAAGTAATAAAAATAAAGTGGTGTGAACAAATGCAGAGAATATACAGAAGAAGGAGCAAATAGCTGCCTGCGGCCATCAGGAAAAACTGGTGTTTTTTAAGTTCAGTCACTGAGGTTCAGTCACTTAGCGGTGGTATGAGGGGAGCCTGAGAGCTGATGAGCATTCATGACTCGGGAGACAACATGGGCAAAGGCACAGCAGTAGGAGACTTCAGAAGGGACAGGAATAAGGCCAGGCCTAGGCAAGTTCATGTGTGGGTGGCTCATAACTAGGAGCTCCATTAACCTGGCATTGTTTATTTGTGTTAATATTTATGTACTCATTTATATATTTGTCTATTTATATTTACTTACTTATTTAGAGAGGAATGGGTGATCCCTAATTGGAGTAATGATCTAGAAAGAGGATTCCTGGGACAATGCTGGGTCTCTTATTATGTTGAGCAATTCACCTCCACGCTAAAATCCCCTCTCGGAAGAACAAAAGCCCCTTAGTAACCAGTCACATCTTCCTTGTAATTAAGTCTTGAGCAAAATATTCCTTCCAATCATTGCATTATTTTACCTGAAACTAGATCTATTTGGTACAAATGTCTCCCTCATGTTTCATTTGAGCAATAATTTATGGATAGGTGTCCTGAGCAGCAGCCCAGCTGGCCCCTTTAGGTAGGAACATAGTCAGCACGGGGAGGAGGGACAGGCTTCAGTGGGAATGGGGCAAAGATGATACTTTGTTTTCTATGCCAAGTGCAATGTGGACTAACCCTTCAGGCTTGAAGGGTTGTTATTTATAGGAAGATGAATCTAGAAAGGGCATCCTCTGGACTTGTTAGATGGACTAGAGGAAACAGTAGATAGAAGTGAGAAGGAAGACTTCCAGAAGGAAGACTATTGTGAGAGTAAAAGAGAACACGGGGGCCTGATTCAGGGAAGCGACAGTGCCTAAGCAAGGTGTGCCTAAATTCAGGAGACACTTTTGCGGTCCAACCAAAAGAATTTAATGATGATTTGTTCGTGGTGTTGGGAGGGGCAGGAAATAAAAGAGAGGATGAGTTTCAAGGCAAGTCTATAATAAGAATTCTTATTATAGAAACTGGGAAGCTGATGATGTCATAAACCATGACAGAGAATTCAGAAAACAATGTTAACTTGGACAAACATGGGAAAGGAAGTGGTGGGGAGAAGAAGCAGTTACAGACATTAATATTAGGTTTGTTCAGAGCAGCTAAGTGAACTATCTAGTAGAGAGTGGTAAATTGTGGGAAATCTGCTTCTGCATTCAGCCTCTGATAGATGAATTGGTTTTTTGTAATTAAGTCACTGTGCAATTTTCATGCTAAAATTTTCCAATAAAATTACATAAAAATGAAATGCTAATGAGAGGTGATTAAAATTGCCTTTCTACGTTGTTAAAGTGGTAATGTGTACACAATGAGGAAAAGCATGGCTAAATCAGTAATTCTATGCCACTACTCTATTTGAGATATTCAGAGACGAGCTAAATAAAAACATGTAAAGGTAGTTACAAAAAAGAAACTGATAGTAATCAATCGATTCAATGAAATTGTCACAACCTCAGATGATTGACCCTGTGTACACTGCTCATAGAAGTTTAATGTTGCCTAGAACCTTGATTTGATGAGTTGAATGAGGAGTGAATGAATGGATGAACAGAGAAATTGATTGTGGTTGTTGTTTCTCTTAGGCAATTTTAATATGTGTCTTCTTGAGTTGTCTCAAGCATTGCCATTGATGAAGAGTTTACTCTTTTGCAAAGCTACCATAATATTGTAAATTGGCTTCTGAAAGTATTACTTCTTCTTTATCTGAGGCAAAATTTACCCCTCTACAGCAATGATCCTTCAATCATTTTTCAGATTCCCAGAACAATATCAATTCACAGACAGCTCTATGTCGGTGTAGTGAATGCTTATTGTATTCTCTGCATATCATCTTCTCTAAATAAATCATTCACCTTTTTAAAGAGTTACTTCATTTCATTAAGAAATTTTAAATTTATTTTGTGCATGGACCAGATTTTAAACCCTTGTCTTATTTTTATCATCCTATGCAGGTCGTTATATCTAGTTTGCTCTCAAGATCAGGGGAGATGTCCAGAGTGTGGTCCTTTGATAGACATTCTTGTGGGGCAGTGTAATGTGGCATTAACAGCATGCGCTCTAACATCAGCAGACTTGGCCACGAAATGAAGATAACAATAATAATCACATAAGGTTGTTGTGTGGATTAAATGAGATATTTTATGTAAAGTGCTTAGCGCCATGCTTGACACAGAGAAGTCATGTAACTAACAAGGCTAAAGACGTTAAAATCTTAGACAATTTTTTTCTTATTGTTCCCTTGGTTGGACCACAAGTTCATAACTAGCCAGTTGTCAACAATCCCTTCAGAGTGTTTTTACAAAATGAATTGCTCTGTAGATCCTTTCTCTTTGACTTATGAACTTGTATTTCTTTACTTTAAAATCGAGAACTTTCCATCTAACAGTAATGAATTTCTTCTTGTTTCTTTCTCAAGTATTGATATTCACTCTCTCTCTTAGCTGGGTGCCATGCATGGGATTTTGAGTGTTGATATTTGCTCTTCCTCTCATACATGTCATCTATATATTGTTAAATGTGCCTTCTAAGCCTTCATCCATGAAAATGAAAAGTTGTTTTAAAAAAGAATGCGCTGTAACTTAACAATGGACCTTTCATCAAATTGGCATGGAACCTTGAATGTCAGGTGAAAGAACTACCTATTTTTGAGTATTCTATAGCGTTAGAGAATGAGACAGACAAGAAATGCCCAAGAAAATCAATTATACCATCCTTTTAGCCTGGAGTGCACTAAAGTTTGTCTTCACAGTTCCATTTGTCATTTTTAGATCCATCTCTTAAATTTTCCTTCCTAATCGCATAGCCTTCCACTCTAAACTCAAGGCTCTTTTTACAATGCTATGCTGACCCTACATTTATTTTGCCTCTTAGAAGTGGTGAGATTATTCCATAATTAAATCAACCAATCAATATTTATTTATCATAAAATATTATGATGTCTAAACATACTTTTCTTGTGAAGAGAGTTTTCTCAAAGCTACAGCTCTACGGTTGTGAAAATCTCTGAGATAGTGTAAGAAAAGTGGTAAGCACAGTGGAAGACATACAGCTGGTGATCAATAAGTTTTTTTTTTATATTATTATTATTATTATTTTTTTGTGAGGAAGGTCAGCCCTGAGCTAACATCCATGCTAATCCTCCTCTTTTTGCTGAGGAAGACCGGCTCTGAGCTAACATCTATTGCCAATCCTCCTTTGTTTTCTTCCCCCAAAGCCCCAGTAGATAGTTGTATGTCATAGTTGCACATCCTTCTAGTGGCTGTATGTGGGACGTGGTGTCAACATGGCGGGAGAAGCAGTGCGTCGGTGAGCGCCCAGGATCAGAACCCAGCCCACCAGCAGTGGAGCGCGCGCACTTAACCGCTAAGCCACGGGGCCGGCCCCGAGTTTTTTTTTTTTTTTTAATGAAATCTTAGGAAGCATTTCTAGGCATAGACCTATCTCATTATCATTCTTTTTCCATTGTGACAAGAGGACCTGAGCACCTTACTGTAGAAAGACTGTTGTGTAACGCACCTTAGTTATTTCTCCACTAAATTTAAGGATGTTTTATTTATTTTTCTCTTCTGGCATATTTTTCTTCCTTTAAGGAAACTATTTTAAGCAGTTTTATTCTGTAAAAAATTCTGGGCTCATTGTTTCTGGAAGAAACTGTGGCTCAGAGGACAGAGGGAAATTTATTAATTTTGACCACAGGTGTTTTCTAAGATTACTTGCTTATGGTGTGACCACCAGTGACACATTTCAATGACACAAAATGCATGGGACAATGGTTAAGTTGAAAATTGCTCCTGCAAATTCAATAAAGTCTGGTAATTTTCTGGTGTGTAATAGCATTTGTAGCCATTCTACTTAAGACAGCTTAAAAAAATCAAATACTTTTGTTTAAGTGCAACAACAAATGCCTTGAGGATCAGGAACTAATCTCCTTCCCTGTGGTATAGCCTGTGTAATTTTCTGGTTGCTCTACTCTTGGAGTTTTGGTGTATTATTAATGCTGGGGGCGGAAATAATGGATTAATCTAGGTGGTTTTCAGCTCTTAAAAGCCAAGTTGAAACCCTCAAGAAAGCTAGGAAGACCCTTTCTGGATTAAGCCACAGGATCTATAGGAGCTATTTTTGGAAGATGCTTTATAAATAATTGGTTCTCATAGCCTTGTATTAGCTAACTTTTTCTTTAAACAATGTTAGGCAGATTTCCCAATAAATAAAATTAATAAAAGTCAACTATTCTAGCTGCAGTTCTAACTTTTCATCTTAGCTATTCTTGTTACTAAAAATAAGAAACTGAAGTGGTATTTAACTTCTTTCATTTCCCTATTTTACTTCTTAGAATAGGAAAACAATTATACCCGCATTACTTACCTCATAGCATTGTTACAAACATCAGAAATAGTAATTCATGTGAAAGTGTTTTTATAAATTATAAAACAGTATTCAGCCAGGATAATATTACTACAGGAAAAGATAAATTCTCAAGGCAGTACATGACATGACAAAGTGCTAAATGGGGGTTTAGACAAGAAGTACTCTAAAAATTGAAAGAGGGAAAGATTCTAGGTGGTTTATGCAATAACCCTTTTCTGCCCATTCAAAATAGCCCAGTGGATTAGGGTTCATTGTATTTAGAGTATCTGAGATAACACTGATTATGGTCATAGATCACGTGATATGACAAATAAGATTGACCTTGAAGATTTGGGTATGGTTGGCCAGAGAGTTTTCTTGACAGGAATTTTGTGACCTTCTTAGCATTCAGAAGTAAGAGTTTTATGATAAATCGGTGATTGCTGCCATGTGTGGGAGATTGGAGTGGTGGCATTTGGCCCTGTATTTTGCATCCAAGTCATAGATAATCTGACTTCCTTTGATTTTTCTCTCCCCTTTTCTCTTTCTCATGTCCTCAACCCCTGGGTCCTTAGTGTTAGGATTCACAGCATTTGTTAGAGTGACTGAGACCCTACTTTCCCAAAACTTTTAGTTGAGGATGGAACTACACGTTCAAGCTTTCCATTACACAATATGTTTTAGTCTTCTGGACCTCATTGTTTTAAATTCTGGCTAATCTTCTAGCTTCTCAGGGTCCTTTATTCTATTGCACACTGCCTCTTTAATACTACAGCATGCACGGAAAATAACCTCAGATGAGGAAATTCCATGGGAACCCATTTCACTTAGGAATTTGCAGATTTATTAGTAGAGCATTTTAAATGCATGCTTCTTTCCTTTTTATGGCACATTTTGTATATGCATCCAAGTGTTCTTTGTAGGGAATGGATAAAGCATACTGGAGCGTACCAACAGGACCTAAAATTTTCTTGATTTTGGTCAGTGGGTTTCAAAGATGACCCAGCTGCTCAGCAAATAATTATTTTTGCCTCAGAGTTAAGGGACAAGGGGTGAAATGGGCAACTCCAAGGTTCTCCATGGGCTTAACGAGGAAATCAGTGTGCCCTAGTGGAGGCATCATCGGTTCCGGATGTCAGGCTTCTCTATCCCTCTGCAAAGTCAAAGGTCTCTAACGTATCCGTTAGCATTCTACTACCTGTAGCAACAATCCTAATCACACCAAAGAGGAGATGATAACAATAGCAACTCTAGCTATAAAGCCTACCGTATACGGGCAACTGGCCTTAATTCTATCTTTTGAATCAGCAGAAAACAGCTGTTTTGCTCTGGAACAAGTAAAATGACTGATTAGAGTAGGTATAAAAATCATTTCCTGCTTTATGATGCATGAAGTAATGAAAGTATTAAACCATTCTAGTAATAGATGAGAAAATTACGCCACTAAGGCTAAAAGAAAATTATTCTATTTTAAATTAAAAAGTTCCAAAAACTTGAAAGCTCATTGAAAATGTGTGGACAAGAAAGGTATGAACTTATTACCCATTATGGGCTACCTTTATATGTCCACATTTATTATGTTTCTGCTTTCTTATTATTCTATGACTCCTCAAAGTCATGTAGGAATCATATTTTTCCAGATAAAAAGAATAAGGATGTATCAGACTAATATCTTTTTTATAGGGAGTGTTGTTTTTATCCTAATTTATTAGCATGCTGCATTATTAATTTTATGTCATTGACATTGTTTCCTGAGTTGTAACTGTGTCTTAAGCTTGAATGGCATGGTTCACTATGCCTAGAGACTAAATTTGAATTTGAACTAAACTACCAGACTGTGGATCCAAGGAATGTAATTGCTGAGAAAGTCACAGTAGTGGTACACAATTGCTTTAAATGGTGAAATTTCATGGAGTTTTGAAGAAAGTGCCAATACTAGCTGTAAAGGAGATGAAAATCCTAAGAAATGAGTATAAATTTGTATTAGACACCTCTTTTTATAATTTCATATCCTCCTGGCTCCCCATTTTATACAAGTAACTGTGGTAGTAATGTTCTTTATAATATTGGACTTGCTATGTGTGGGTAAAACCCAACAGAGCTGCATTTCATGTTCTGCACAACAACTGGATCACCTTTGACCAATGGGCATGGGAGAAACTCAGCAAATGCTTTCCCTTTCATTCTTCTGGTGAAAACTTCTGAGATGCATTTCTTAGGCCTTCTCAGATGATTCCCTATGATCAAGCACAGGTATGCCACAGCAGCAGACAACTCAGTAATGCCTCTTTCTATTGGCTTTCTCTCTTTAACTCCCTTGTCATCACTCTCCTAAGATCACATTCCCAAATTAATGACCTGAATGAAAGCCTGTACTTTTTATTTTTCTTATGGTTGTACCCAAGCAAATATAATATCCCTCTTACCCTTTGCCAGTGACAATGATTGCAGGACTCCTGTGCTGACACCATCCTCTCTTTATCCAATATTAATCTTTGGCACTGAGGGAAGGCGTGGCCTCAGAATCTGTCTCAAAACAAAGTGCTAGGGAAATCCGGTGAATGGGATGAAGATGGCACGCTTGCTGCAGTCCTGCTCTCTAATCCCACAATGACCAGAGTTCATTCGGTATCTCTGACTCTCATTCTGGAATCAGTTGCTTTCTAAAAACCCAGGAAGATTTAGAGGAGTCCTCATTCACCAGACACCACATTGACTAGTGGCAATTTGGATGCTGACAGGAGGCTAGATTTACCCTTAAGTTTAGTGACTGTCTCATATATCAGCCACGTGGCATTCGGGGTTTAATTTTGTGCCTCAGCAAAGTTAGAATTGTTAGTGGACTTAGTTGAGAACAGTAGAAACTTCAGATCTTGATTGAAATTTATATATACCTATAACATAAAAAGTAATTGAGAACAATTGTGCCTTGACCTAGCATAAGGCCCACATTTACTATTCTGTTCTCTCAAATGACTGGGATTTTTGAGTTGTAGACATTTGCATGTCTTGAACACCTGGTTCAGTTCCCCTGGTTCGTGCCAGCACTTGTAGCTCAAATTTGCAGCTCCATTATCAGGTTCTACATGTCCCCAGCTGGATTATGGTGTGACTTAGGTTCATCATGCTTACCTTTTTTTTTGTAGGGTCTTCTAGAGCAACCTGGTTACACAGGCAATATGGGTCTCTCAAGACTGCCTGTGAGTAAAGGGATGCTGAGCCAGTGATATCAGTGCCTTGGAGCAGTGGTCAAGATTGGATGAGGCTTGACCTTGATCCTGAACTTCATCTTGACTCTGACCATTGTCCTGATAATATTACTCTAGTTATAGACCTAGTGACCAGGAGTGGAGGTGGGAGTGGGTCCTGAGTGGCATACAAATTGTCCCGTGGGAGAGAGATCTCTGCAATGTCTTCCAGAATAGGGGGAATGAACGCTTTTAAAAGGAATGGGTGTGCCATTTCTACAGACTCAAAGTGTTCAAAGGAATCAAGATCTTTGGGATCGTTTACCCATATATCCCCTTCCTATGTGTTAAGGACCCAGATTTTTCCAAGCAAGGGCCAGAATATGGTGTACTAAACCTGGCTTGGTTAGGTTTTTTCACTGTAATTGAAGTTCAGCCCCAATCTTGGTCTTCTTTCTTTGTTCACCTACTACAGGAGATGAAAGCTTCTTTGCAGGCAACCAGAGAGGCCCCCTGGATTTCAATTGCCAATTCTCTTCCTCAGTTGTTCATTATCTTTCTATAGACCATCACTATTGCTTAGTCATCCAAATTCATTATTCCATATCTACTATTTCCTCCATACATCTCAAATGTCTGATATGATAATCCCACTAGTGTGATTACTTCCTCCCGTATAAGATACGAGTTCACCATATTGATTCACCACTGGTAGAAGTTTTAACAATTAAGCCTACGCCTACTACCAGTGACGTTGTCTTGGTTACCAGAGTGGTGAACCACGAAATTCCATCTTATTGGCTGTTTTATCAAGCAATAAATTGAAGTAGCAATTATTGAAGGTGGTAACTATTGAAGGTTGTATGCTCCAGAAGCAGATGCAGAGATGGACTTTGGGGTGCAAGACATTTTTAAGGGATTGACACTTGTGAAAGGAAGAGTGAGAAAGAATTGAGAAAAATGATAAATTAGACTGCAGGTCCTTAAATCTCGGTTCACTTGGCAAGGATCTTTTCAGCAAATATTGCCCATCAGAGTTGTCTCATGCTGCACTTACACTCCTGTCTTGCCCAGTCATCTGTGGAGCGCTTCCCTGAGAAGGAACTTTCTTCATTTCAAGTGACTCTCTACAGCTGAAGTGGACTCTGAAGGAGCCGAAAGGCTGGAGGCTGTTTGCTGACCACACTCCCTGTAGCTGTGCTGCAGTAAATCTTTCTCCGAGGTGGACACAGAGGATGGTGCATCTTTATGTATCTTACAGCATCTTTGTCTCTTCCACAAAACCATGAGTTCCTAAAGTATGAAGACAGTGGCTTATTCTTCTTTATGTGCAAGGTTGGGCTTAGCTTTTAAATAATGTTGAATGGGAGAATCATTGAAAAAATGAATGGACAGAAATGTTGATAGTGCTAGTGGTGATGGTGATGGTGATGATGATGATGAATATTATGTTGATAGCTCTGTTTATTGAATATGTACTATGTGCTCCAGTAGCTAGAACTATTCCTGAAACGTAATAGGTGCTGAATAAATATTTTAAATAAATGAAAGAAAGAATAAATATACCATATAGTGTGAAAAATACTTTGCAAATATTATTATATTTAATTCTTTCCAAATTAAATGAAATTTCTTATTTTATAGATAAAGTTAATAGTGGTAAAGCATTATCTGAGGTTGCACAGCAACAAATTGAAGAGGCAGGATTTCAATGCAGATCTGTCTGACATGTTTTACTATAATGACTCCGCTGTAATAGGCAAGTATTGGCTGTCAGTAGAATGAGTGTAGGGCTGGTAGAAACCACTGCATGGTGACCAGACTTCAGGGGGTGGGACTTAATCCCTTGCGAGACCTGACAAGGGCACAGATGAGAATCTTGGTCTCTCTTTGAGTCTGAGTTGTCCGTCAAGAACTCAGTTCAAAGGGACTGAAGTATGAGGTAATATCTTGGTCATAGGGAACAAAGCAAGAGGGAGTATTGAGAGCAGAATGTTAGCTTAGGTCCATCAATAAAGCACTATAGAGTAGTGCTGTATAGAGAGATTTCCAGAGGGTCATAAATCTCGTCTGCCCAGCCAGAGACTTGATTGGTCCACGCGACAAATCTAGACTAAACCTGTGGGTGAAGGCTGCATGTTCCCTAGATGCAGGGACTGAAAGAGTATTAGAGAGTGTATCTTACTTTCCCAGCATGAAACCTCCTCCAGCTGTGTTCTACAATCATACATCCTTCACATGAAGAGCCGCGTGAACAGAGACCAGGTCCGGACATGTTGCCTTTCACTTGGAGTGGGTGTACCTGAACCAAGAGTAAAATGACTTTCAGCTTGAAGGCTTGATCTGTCTCCTATTACAGGTGATGTACCATTTAAAAATCTTTAAAATTATATTTATTTAAAATTCTGTTTATGGAAACTGAATTCTCTTCCAGGGGAGAAGCCTTTCATTTTCAGGAAATATAAACAAGTACCCATTTAGCATCCATTGTTATTACATAAAGTTGTTACCTGGTCTTGTGTGTTGGGAAGTGTGAGTTATTTGTTCCACTGAGAAAGGTTCTTATCCATGATATGAAAGGACAGTAATGCCTTCTGTGAGTAGAGAAGTTGGAGATTAAGGAACTTGAATTTAGTAGAGGTCAGTGTCCAGATTCAGGTTTGTTTGGGAGGAAGAGGCGCATCCCAGTTGTTGAGAAAAAGTAGAAGATCAAATATTTAATTCATTGAGTTGAGGCATCAGAATGTGGGGGCAGGAAACTTAATCCTGAGAGGAGGCTATTGGAGGTCAGAGGCACTTAGAGATTCTGGGAGAAGATGATAAGGATGTAGAGTGTGGGTATCCTGGTAAAAGAAGTAAACAATTTCAGGCAGCTTAGAAGAAGAGGGGAGTTTTCTGATCTCATGCTATATGGGACACTGTGTACTTGTAAAACAGATGATGCACGTTTGAGAAGTAAGAATATGGAAAGAAAAGCATTCTTTTTAGGGGTCAGATACTGATGGGAAAGAAGTTCATAAATACTTGTTAGAAGTACGGACTCATTTGGTTGAAATGACAGAAATTAACACAAACTGGCTCAAGCAAAAGGCAAATTTATTGGCTCATCAAATTAAAAAGTTTAGGACAAGGCTGGATTCAAGGGCTTAAGTGATGGCTTGATGAAGATGGTTTCTCTCCACGTTTCTTTTCTTCATTCTGTTTTGGCTTCATTATAAAGCTCATTCCTTTTTTATGGTGGTTCTTGAAGCTCAAGATTTGCATTCTCTTAGTTTCAAGCCAGCAAAAGAAATGTTCTGTTTCTCAGTGGTTCTAATAAATGTCTATGAAATGAGTCTCATTGACTCAGGTTGTCTTGGCTTGGATCCCATGTATACCCGTCAACCAATCAGATGTGATGTTTCCTTTGGCCATTTCTGAATCACATGCCCATCCCTGGAGCTGAGGATGGGGCAAACTTCTCTATCCCAACAACATGATTTGAGAGTGTCAGATGGGTTTTTAACAGAAGAACATGGGGTGGGGATGAATGCTGGGCAGACCAGAACAATTGCTCAATCTATGCTTTAAGCTTCTTGACTTTACTTGCCAGAAACTTTGCAGGAAGGAAGACAGTGAGATTGTGCTTTTCTCCTACTCAGCCTTTTGCCTCAAAACCACATGCAGAGCCCTCCTGCTTGGTCTCACGCCTCATTTCCCTGTCTTTCCTGGCAAATATACATCTCTTTACAACACTTCATTAGTTTTGATATTTGCCTCAGAGCTCTAATGTGTTTGAAGGGTTTCTTTAAGGTTCGCTGGCATCTCCCCTGAGTGCTGTCTGTAGACTTTTTCCATTCCCCCACCCCATCACGGGCTCATCACTCTTGGGTCACTGCTGGCTTCGTCAATATTTGTTAACACTGTTTGACATTCTGTGTGTGTGCATTCAAGCAGTGAGGGAGACCTATTGAGGTCATCAGAATCTTACTGATGTGTCAAGTACTAGGGAGTCTTTATAATAAAGAGAGGGTCAAGCAGTGACATCCTGATTGCCCAGCTTATCATGGAACTGACAGGAAAGAAGTAATGAGTGATGCTGGGCTTACCGAGGCAAGAGAGAAGGGATGGGTTGTTGAATATGTCTAGAAGAGTCTCTTAATTTTTATCTAAGCAGCAGAATATCCAGTCTTGGAAACTGACCTATTCAGGAACTTTAGCCTTCCTTCTAGTTTGAGTCTCAGCACTCATTATCCACCCTGCAGCTCATCAGCTGTGTAAGAGATCCTCTCACAAACCGTTGACTGGGACAGACACTTTTCCATTGATTCATGGCATTGGAACTGCACAATTCTGTCTCAGATATGCTATTAAAGATTAAAGGTGATGTGGTGCTGAGTCAACAGTGAGGGGTTCAATTCCTGTGGGGCTCAGTTAACTTTACACTGTTCCACAGCCGAGGGCTGTAGATTAAATCCTCACCAGTAATTTTTAAGGTGGAGTGACTATGCCATTGAGGGGGATGGGGGAAGAAAGCATATTTGGCTCAGTACGAAAGAATTTCCCCTGAGAGTCCTCAGAATGAATGATTTATTGATGATGTCAGAAGTACAACTTCAAATATAAAGCACATCTAGCATCTAGAGCAGGAATCATGCATGGGGGGGATGGCCAGCCTTGCCCGAGCCTTAGAGAATTGACCAGGGTTCCTCATCTCATCATGTAGCCACAGCAAGAAGATAGATTCCTAAGAGACTTTAACATCTAACCTTTCTCTCTTTCTCCCTATCTTCCAGCAAGATTTTCCATAAATACCATATCAAGAAGGAGGCACCATCCCTATGCAAATACTTCTAGAAAAAGTAATTATTCTATATTAATGGACTTTTAATGGTGTGACTATATTTTAATTTCTGACATTTTTTATATCTGACTTCAGCATAATCAGTCAGAGGAGAAAGGTAAAACTTCTCCTGTGAGGCCTGGATATGTCCTCCTTGGGAGAATTATGCTAATTCTCATGGCCATCACAAGCCAAAGAAGTCCTTAAAGTCACATTTGCTCTTTCAGAATTCCATTCTGGGTTGTGAAAAGGCCCAAGAGGCTAAGAGACTGAAACTTCCTGGCTGGCTGGAAATGTGGCATGCAACACAGTGCTGGAATATGGTAGGCACTAACAACTCATAAAGATAATAGGCGAAATTCCCTGTCATCACAGCGTTTACATTATGGAGATAAGGAGACAAAAAATATACACAATATAAATGTCAACTATATAGTACTTTAGAGAAAAAATTCTCTGAAGAAAAATCAAGCAGGGAAGGATGACAGGTGATGGGGAGGGGGTCAGATGCAATAGGATGGTCAGAGAGGCTGTTTTGAGGGAAGATCTGAAGGAGATCTTCCTGTCTGGAGGAGGAGCAAGAGGAAATACAGAGATCTAAGGCTGGATGTGCTCAAGAAAGAGGCAGGTGTGTTCAGAGAAGAAAGAGCAGAGTGCCTGATGTAAACATTGTTTTCCTATCCTGGAGCCCCTTGATAAAATATCAGGTATTTGCCTACTCAGAGCTGCAACTGCATGTGGCATTTGTTTTTTCCCCCCCAATCATTCCCTAGAGACAAAAACTTTCAAATCCTTGCTCTGGGAAGGTGAAACACCTGTTTTGCATTTAGTTATCCCACCTTATTAATCTCCTTAATCTACAGTAGATTTGTCACGTTTCTTTATCTTTCATGACATTGACATTTTTAAACAGTAACAGCCAAGTATCTTGTAGAGTGATCTTCAGTCTTGATTGCTCTAATTTTTTCCCCATTGTTGGATCCAGGCAAAATCTGGGCAAGGCTATGCTACAGGGTGATACTCTGTTCTTCCCACTGCTTCCCAGCAAAGGCACACCCGTGTGCCCCACCATGGATGACGCCATGTTGATTGTTCAGTTAAGGTGGTGCCCTGGATTTCTTCTTTCTAAGGGTGCTTTTCCTGCTTTGTCATTAGCAAATAATCTCAGAGACTGCGTGGATATCCAACTTCCCAGTTCCTTTCATCCAATGGCTTTAGCAATAATCTATGATCCTTTTCTGAATGATTTATTGCATCGGTGGTTTTCCAAAGGTGATTTTTTTTACTATTTTATAATGTATCCTGTATATATTAGCTACTATTATTTTGTAAAGAATTATCCCTTGGTAAGGCACCTTTTTGGTGGGGATGAGCAAGTTGTCATGACTACTGGTGTAGAAAATACTCAGTAAAATATTTGACATGGTTCAGAGATAAACTAGGCTAATTGTCAAAGAAAACCAAGTGCTCCCTGGATCATGAGTTATATGTTCAGCTGAACCTCCCACCACTCTTGAAGAGGACAGAGCATGCTAGAGGATACTCCTTGGCACTGGTCTCTGAAGGAAGTAAATTATATTAAAAATTTAAAAGTTAATATTTTAGAGACAAGCACCTCTACACCCTAAGGATTTTTGGTATAAGGGGGAACGTTTATCGATCCTGACTGACTCTATTCGAGGCTAGAGTTAGGGTTCCCTTTTTGGGATCCTACAGTCTCCTTATTGCCTTTTCTCATCTAGTTGTTCTATTTCCTTCCTGCTGTTTCTGTCAGCACTGGCTCCATCTGAGTTCTTACCGACTTAATCAACTAAGTAGATCTCTCAGGTGTTTTGTGACAGAGTTGGAGGTGTTACTGAACTTTTCAGTAAGGTGTGATTCAAAGTACTGTGCTGGGAGAATCATAGATAGTAATCTAGACCTTGCTGCTAACTAGCTTTGTTACCCCTCAGTTCCAACATCTGTGAAATGAAGATTCTAGACTTAGGTTCTTCCACTTTTGTTATTGGTTTGTCCTGGGATCCTAGGCTACTATATACTTTTTCGTGAAATATGTTCGTGGATTAATGAGCACTTTTTTTAGTCCTAACTATTTCCAGGTCTTATAGACTATTTGTGAAATTTGCATTTCCCTAAAAAAAATTCCTTGAGGCAACATTACAGTGTGATATCTGATACCATCATCATTGCCAGCATTTACTGGGGGCTTACTGTGTGTCGTATGTTGTGCCAAATACTTCACATATATTATCTCATCTAATCATTTTAATCTTCAATTAATCCAATATGAGAGGTGCTATTATTAGCTCAATTTCAGAGATGAAAACACTCAAGTTTTAAAAGAACTTTCCCAAGGTCAGTTAGGAGGTGCTAGACTCAAGTCTCAAGCTCAAGTTTATCTATTTCAAAGCCCGTGATTTACATGGGCTCCCATACAGGAACAGTTGCTCCCATATGGCCACAATAGGAGTGATCAATTACTGGGCACTTTTGCGTGCCTCTTACAAAATCATTAACTTTGCAGGGAGAATGTGTTTCCATCCTCAGATCCCCCTCCTCAATATATACCCTCAGTGTTCATTGTAAACCCCATTCCACGAAAATAGACTCAGAAAACCATCGGTGTTGATGTTCCTACTTTCATGATTTCACCTTTAAAATGTTTCCCTTAAGTGTTAAATGTTTATTTTGAAAGAAGCTGTTGAATCTCTCCTCTGTTTCTGTGCTAGAAAAGATTTTATTTTTGTTAAATCTAATCTGTGGATTTATCAGGGCAGCAAAAGTTTCGACGACTCATAAAAGCATTCAATTATCTAACTACAGTAATCCATAAATAAGAGACCCAAACACAGAATAATTCTCCATTGTATATTTAACTTCAAATCTAACAATAGAACAAGACAAATGAACTTTTTTCCCCTGGCACCAAACCTTTGCCAGTGGAAAGTAGTCAGTCTTGTTCCTTAATCATATTTCTTTACCAAAAGGTAAAGCTGGTCATATATCCCCAGAACCACTGAGAAAGAAGGACCAGGAATTGTCCCTCTTTCTTTGTTCAAGGAAAATGTCCAATTTTCTAGGTGTCCTGGACTCCCTGTCACTCCCTTTCTCCTCCCAAACCCCTAGTTTTTGCTAATATACAGATTTCAGAGGGGGTACCTATTAAAAAGAATTTACATGTACCCTATAGCTTGCCTGTGTTTATAAAATGTGCTTCCAAACTTTTCTCTATGACCTTGAATTATACATTCTAAAATAAATAAATAAAATCTTTAAATATATCTCAGTTTAAAGAAGGAAATTCTGTTCTGAAAGGATATATTTATGTTGGCAGTCATTCTACCTAATGTGTAATCATGAGGAAAATGGCAAAAGAAAAAACTCGGTGTGAGAATCGGATAGTTATGTGCACTTATTGAGTGCCTGCTGTATGCCACTTCTGACATTATAAGCCTTAGAGTGATACGAAAAAAAGACAACAGATACGAGCTCTATTCTCAGGAAAGTTATTAATATATATGTATGTATATTTGCATACCTACTCTAGATAAGCCCTCATAGACATTATCTTAATTATTGCTCCAACTGAGTAGACTGGACAATAAACACAAAATGTTTATGATCCTTAAGTCACTATTTACTGTAAACAGTATGCACTGCATGAACAAGTGGAGTGGGGATTGAGGTGGTACATGGATTTACAGTCTGGTTGAGAAACAAAGGAGGACTCACCTAAAACGTCAGTAACGTGACATAGTCCGTTATTAAGCACAAAGTTGCGTGATGCAGACCGCTGTATGAGGTTAATTGGAGACAGAGATCTGTTAAGGGAAGCCTAGAATGGCACAGGCAGGTTTATAGGCAAAACAACAGCATGAGAAAGGACATTAATGTGGGGAAAGCAGCCAATGACGTGGTAAGTTTTCCAGTTGGCGTTACATATCCAATTGAGTATTGATGTTAGGAGGATGGAACTGGAACAGAATCAGTTATTCTTGAGAAATTATACATCCTTTCTGGAGATTGAAATGAATTTTTCTTATGTGGGATCATAGATTTTGAGGACCATTCAGGGCTGAAGCTGTTGAGGGTTAGTTTGATACCACCAGAGGAACAAGAGTCATAGATAGGCAGGAGACCCAATGATAGTTTTGAAGATGCTTCTAGAAAAATCCTTTGGCTTTCCTTTTTTTTTTTAATTTTAAAGTAGCTTGACTTAGATTTTATTTTGTCAGCAGTAACAAAATTAAGAGTGGCTAACACAGTACAGAAGAATGGAAGGAACAAGAAGTGACTGAAGGACAAGGGCTCTGCAAAAGAGTGGCTGGGGAAATTATTGATAAGGAATAGTCCTAATTTTCTCACATTTATAGAGAAGAAACTCATTTGACTTTAATTACCGACTCAGTACATATTTTGATTTAATGAGACCCTGCAAAATTCTAGCCTAGCTGAGTAAGTTTTGAGATCTCCAGATGAAAGATAAAGCAGGAGAAGGCTAGTATTTATTATTTAACATCCAAGACCAGTATTGTTTCGCTTTATTTTATTTAAAAATATTAGTTTGGTAGATACTAGGAAGAAATGCATTTTTCAATAACCAAACATCATTTAACTTACACTAGTTGCAATATGATTTATTTTATTAGTCATTTCACAAACTGCTGCTTTCAGAATAGACATTGTCTCCCTTATTTACATCCTCTCATTTCTTCTGTCCCTTCATCGGTCAGTCAGTCTTGCTCTTTTCACTCTCTCTTCCCTTCTCTCTTATTTGAATGTAAGATTTGAATGTAAGACCTGAAACTGTGAAACTTCTAGAAGAAAACATAGGCAGTACGCTCTTCCACATCGGTCTTAGTAACATCTTTTCAAACACCATGTCTGACCGGGCAAGAGAAACAATAGAAAAAATAAACAAATGGGACTACATCAAACTAAAAAGCTTCTGCACAGCAAAGGAAACCATCAACAAAACGAAAAGACAACCTAACAATTGGGAGAAGATATTTGCAAACCATACATCTGATAAGGGCTTAATCTCCAAAATATATAAAGAACTCATGCATCTCAACAACAAAAAAACTACCAACCCAATTAAAAAATGGGCAAAAGACCTGAACAGACATTTCTCCAAAGAAGATATACAGATGGCCAACAGACACATGAAAAGATGTTCAAAATCACTAATTATCAGGGAAATGCAAATCAAAACTACAATGAGATATCACCTCACGCCCATCAGAATGGCTATAATTAACAAGACAGGAAACAACATGTGTTGGAGAGGATGTGGAGAGAAGGGAACTCTCATACACTGCTGGTGGGAGTGCAAACTGGTGCAGCCACTATGGAAAACAGTATGGAGATTCCTCAAAAAATCAACGATAGAACTACCATATGATCCAGCTATTCCACTGTTGGGTATTTATCCAAAGAACTTGAAAACACCAATTTGCAAAGGTACATGCACCCCTGTGTTCATTGCAGCCTTATTCACGATAGCCAAGACTTGGAAGCAACCTAAGTGCCCATCAAGGGACGAATGGATAAAGAAGCTGTGGTATATATACACAATGGAATACCACTCAGTCATAAGAAACGACGAAATCCAGCCATTTGTGACAACATGGATGGACATTGAGCGTATAATGCAAAGTGAAATAAGTCAGAGGGAGAAGGTCAAATACCGTATGATTTCCTTCATTAAGTAGTAGATAGTGACAACAATGGACGGATACATAGGGACAGAGATTGGATTGGTGGTTGCCAGAGGGGAGCGGGGGGGAGGAGGATGAAAGGGATAATTCGGTGCATGTGTGTGGTGATGGGTTGTAATTAGTATTTTGGTGGTGAACATGATGTGGTCCATGCAGAAATAGAAGTACAATGATGTACACCTGAAATTTTTACAATGTTATAAACCAATGTTACTGCAATAAACAAAAAATTAAAAAAAAAAAAAAAAATGGGGAAACAGCCTTAGGGAAGTGGAATAATTATTCTTGTTTACAAAGCATAGTTAACTACTTTCCTGTTAGCTAACGGCACTAATTGAGCTAAAGATGCAGGATAGAGATAGTCACCAGCTCATAAATTGGTCTTTCTTACCTGCCTCAGTACTAACTCAATTAAATTCTGGCTAGGCATTTTACATACACTGTCTCCTTTAATCTCCAGAATGATTCTATTGGGTAACTGTAGATATTCCTAAACAGTGACTGGCAATAGCAAATAGTTAAAACTGAATTTATACATACTAAGGAAAAATTGTAGTCCCAATTATCTTTTATGACGACATTTAGGAAATTACTTTTTTGAGAACAGAAAAACAAGTGGGCAAAATATTGGGCGTCCATGTTCATTTCCTGTGATGGAACTGTTCAATAAAATTTGCTGATGCATCAGTAGAGAGGATGTCTAGAAATAGCGGAATGCTGTGTTTTATTTATTATAAAATAATACCAAATTATAAAATTATAAAATTACAAAATATTATATTATTATTTATTATAAAATAATATCAAACACAATTTCAATGCAGGTAAATATTTTATAAATCTCACCTATTTTTATAATTCATTATGTATCTCATTTCTCTTTTGCCAGTTTTATATGGTTTATTTTAAGGGCCAAAACAAGCAATGGAAATTAAAACATTAGAGAGGAGGAGGAAGATCTTCTTCTGTCAGCTATGTCTCTACCCCCTCACATAAGTTGTCTGTTGAGAATCTAGTTCAAGTTGATTTGTTTTCATTAGAACTTTAAAGTACCATTTCTGTTTCCACCACTGACATCAAATCATGCTATGCTTGGGGCTGGCCCGGTGGCATAGTGGTTAAATTCATGCACTCCTCTGTGGCAGCTAGGGGTTCGCAGGTTTGGATCCTGGGCACGCACCAATGCACCACTTGTCAAGCCATGCTGTGGCGGCATCCCATATAAAGTAGAGGAAGATGGGCATGGATGTTAGCTGAGGGCCGTCTTCCTCAGCAAAAAGAGGAGGATTGGTGACAGATGTTAGCTCAGGGCTAATCTTCCTTGCAAAAAAAACAAAAAGAAAAAATCATGCTGTGCTCATCCTCAGTCGTTTTGCTAGGAAATTCGCATACAGATGGTCAGTACAAGTAGGCAACAGACCACTTAAATAATCCTTCAAATTCAGACATTATCATTATTAACAGAATAATGGTTTACTGCCTCCACTGTTTTTCAGATGCATCTACTTTGGAAAAGCAAGAACTACTTTCTTTAATTCCTGTAATTATTCTGCTGTTTCCTCTGAGAGACAGTGGGCATCATTGGAAGAAGTATCCATTGGCAGAAATCTAGTCACTTCTGTACCATGATTCTAGAGAGAAAATGTTTTATAACTAAAAAGTGGCAGAAAAGAGCATAAAAGCTATGTAGCAAATGGAAAGCACCAAAAATATCTACATATAACTGTAACTGTAAATGAAATAGAAGACAAAGATAGCAAGCCGCATGCTATAGTGAATGGAGCAAGGACTTGGACTTCTATGACCCAGGTTCAAATCCTGTGACCACTTCTATCCAGGTAGGTGACTCTAGGCAGATTACATAGTATTCCAGAGACTGTTAATATTTATTTAACCTCTCCATATCTCAATGACCTTTTTAAAAAGTGGAAATAATAGTACTGACTTTGTGGTAGATGTTAAACAAAATAATGCAGATAAACTGCCTTGTCCCTTAGGTAGAAGCAAGCCATAAATATTAGCTTTAACTTCCTCCTACTAACCTGAGTATTCCTTGAGGGCAGCAGCCTTTTGTGGTTTGATCTAAATATCTTTTAATGCACCTGGCTGAGTGGCAAGCAAATAGTGGGGATTCAATAAAAAGTGAAAGGATGAATAGCAAGGAATATATTCCTGAGGGAAGTAACTTAGTTATTGACATTTTCAAATATGTGGGAGGATGAGAGCTGGTGGGGGATTACGAGAGAGCATCATTGTGTGTGTGTGTGTGGTGGATGATGAGACTGAGATGTCAAGTTAAACCAAGCTTTCCTGTTTTACCAAAGTACAATTCTGTCATAATTTGAGATGAGTGTCTGAACTGTCTTCTTCTGTTGTTTGGTGGAGGGAAGAGGTTTGTGTTTCTTTCAGAACCAAGACTGTCATCTGGTTACAACCTAGAGACCAGATGTGACCACGACACTTCCTTCAGGAGCCCACGTCATTCTCAGCTGGATCACACAGCCATGATGGAAGGTATCAGGTATAATATACAAGGAGAAAATCTTTCTTTGATCTCCAAATCAGGGACATGCCTGAGACAACTGGGATGTTCTATCCTGAGGTGTTCTAATCACCCAACATATAATCTCCCTAGAACTGATCTTTCTCCCAGGTGCCCCTGATGCTGCAGTTAAATGCTTCCTGTGGTCAGGGGAATTATATGTCACAGTAACTAATTACAGGTTATAAAAATAAAAAGCAACTACAGAAGTAGCAGACAGAGTCAGGGGTGGACCTAAGCTAATTGGTTTCCTGACAGAGTTCTTCTCCAGGTCTCCAGGCAGCCTTTTATTTTAATGAGTGTTTGCTGAGGTTAGAGGCTTCCCAAAGCCCTCAGGTACAGTGCGGGGTGGCTCAAGAGAACAAACTCTGTGACAGGCCCCAAGGTTTCTGGACTCAAATAGGATGTCATCCAAGAATGTGCAGTGCGGCTCAGTCTTAATTATTTCACTTGCTCAGTTTCTCCTATAACTAGGGACAAGTGGCCTTATTTTCATGTAATGGGTAATATTAAGATGAGGCTCAGAAATATTTGCTCTGTCAAGAAATTCTTGAATTAAAACTAATTAACTCCAAATGGATTAAAGACTTGAATGTAAGACCTGAAACTGTGAAACTTCTAGAAGAAAACATAGGCAGTACGCTCTTCGACATCGGTCTTAGCAACATCTTTTCAAACACCACATCTGACCGGGCAAGAGAAACAATAGAAAAAATAAACAAATGGGACTACATCAAACTAAAAAGCTTCTGCACAGCAAAGGAAACCATCAACAAAACGAAAAGACAACCTAACAATTGGGAGAAGATATTTGCAAACCATACATCTGATAAGGGCTTAATCTCCAAAATATATAAAGAACTCATGCATCTCAACAACAAAAAAACTAACAACCCAATTAAAAAATGGGCAAAAGACCTGAACAGACATTTCTCCAAAGAAGATATACAGATGGCCAACAGACACATGAAAAGATGTTCAAAATCACTAACTATCAGGGAAATGCAAATCAAAACTACAATGAGATATCACCTGACGCCCATCAGAATGGCTATAATTAACAAGACAGGAAACAACATGTGTTGGAGAGGATGTGGAGAGAAGGGAACTCTCATACACTGCTGGTGGGAGTGCAAACTGGTGCAGCCACTATGGAAAACAGTATGGAGATTCCTCAAAAAATCAACGATAGAACTACCATATGATCCAGCTATTCCACTGTTGGGTATTTATCCAAAGAACTTGAAAACACCAATTTGTAAAGGTACATGCACCCCTGTGTTCATTGCAGCCTTATTCACGATAGCCAAGACTTGGAAGCAACCTAAGTGCCCATCAAGGGATGAATGGATAAAGAAGCTGTGGTATATATACACAATGGAATACTACTCAGCCATAAGAAACGACGAAATCCAGCCATTTGTGACAACATGGATGGACATTGAGGGTATAATGCAAAGTGAAATAAGTCAGAGGGAGAAGGTCAATACCATATGATTTCCTTCATTAAGTAGTAGATAATAACAACAATAAACAAACACATAGGGACAGAGATTGGATTGGTGGTTACCAGAGGGGAAGGGGGGAGGGAGGAGGGTGAAAGGGATAATTCAGTACATGTGTGTGGTGATGGGTTGTAATTAGTATTTTGGTGGTGAACATGATGTAGTCCATGCAGAAATAGAAGTACAATGATGTACACCTGAAATTTTTACAATGTTATAAACCAACGTTACCACAATAAACAAAAAATTAAAAAAAAATAAAAATAAAAAAAACAAACTAAAGCGTCCCAAAGCCTAAAACTGAGACTCTACCTATGATCTCACAGCCAGGTCACTAACAAATGCTTATTGTTTTAACTACCTATGGAACTTATATTGTATTCAATTCTGTAATTGCTCCAGTAATTTTGTCTAATCTTCTTAATTAAACAGCTGATCAAACATAGATAAAGTAGAGGTCTTATCTTGAAGAACTTCTTACTCTCCGATTGTTCTAATAATAATATGCATTCAGAAAGATATCTAACAATATATTCTGAATCAAATGAATTGTAGAAAGTAAGCATACAGAGATATGCACAGGCTGTGATTCTAAGAGACATGTTCTTAAAGGAAGTGACATTTAAGTGAAATCTTTTAAGTGCAACTTAGATGGGTAGAAGAACGGAATAAGAGCGTACGAGCCTGGAAAATCTCTTCACTGATGCAGAACCCTGAAGGATGGACTGGGAGGGATGAGTTTTTGTCTAATCTTCTTTTGACTAATCTGGCAGCTTTACAAGCTTCATCCTGGGATGAAGAGGGAGATAAGAGTGGTCAGCATGGTTATGCCAGATGAAGAAGACCTTGATTTTGGTCGTAGGGTGTTGGATGTTTATCCCATAGATAAAAGGGAATAATTGTCAACAGGACGAACAACATTATAAGATAATTCTGGCTTAGGTGTGCTGATCATGAATCAAAATAAGGAACAAAAGTTGGAGCTTCATATTATTTGAAGCCTCTAATAGTTCATAGATGGCACAATGAAAGTCTAAATAAGGCGAAGAAGTGGAAGCAGAGATAAGAAGAGGGATTCTAGACATGTTATAAAGGACAATATCTCTGTGACTCCCCTCTCTTCAAGGGGTCCTGCTTTTTCTTGTTTGCTTTTCTCGTGGAGCCTTATGCATGTTGTGTACATAGTGAGCACTCAAGTATTTGTGGTACGGAAAGAAAGATTGTCTTAGAAGAAAGAGGGTTGGATTAAGACAGAAGGTCTTGGTTCTATTTTTTGGAATTATCACCTACTGGACATGCAACCAAGAGAAAATTTAATAATCTTCTGTAACTAATTTTCCTCTGTTGAGTTGGTTTCATAGGGTTCCTGCTAGAACTTCTGGCATTGCAACTCCCCATGTCGTTCCAAGTGATTGTATTTATACCCTGGCTTCTGTTACCACTTAAATACAGATGATTTCCAAACTATTTCTTTAATCCAGATTTCTCGCTAAAATTCCAGACCATTATGTCAACCTGATTGCCTGACATCTCCAGCCAGATGACCACAGGTGTCTCAACATCAACAGGTCAACAAATAAAAAGAAATATTTCTCTCCCTCTTTCACTCAATCATGATCAAGAGCCTACCTCTCCTCCTCCACTCTCTGTCTTAACGGATAGTAAATTCTCTACTTCAAACCTTTCCTTTCTCAGAGGAGTTTGTATCCCAATTAGCTGGGAAAAAAAGGAACTTATATCGGTAGCCTAAAGATGGTTAAAACCCAATGGGTTAACTCTTCCAAAGGCTGTTTTGTGTTATTACACATAATAATACCTCATACACTGTATTTATATGATCCTGTGTAGTCTATGAAATATGTTTTCAAAGATCCCATGGCTTAAACACAAAAGAATAAATTTTAATGATAATTTTTTTTCTGTAATCAGAGGTTATCAAAAAAAAGTGTTGGATTAGGAAAACAACTGGACATCAATTATGCTTCAACATACACAGAACCAACTGCTTTTTCTAACCAAAAACAGTCTGGACCTATTTACCTTGGATTTTCAGTACTTGGTAGTTGTTTACTAAGTACTAATAAAAGAAATGAACGAATGCTTGTCTAATGAGCATTGTGTCTACTTATGATTCAAGGATTAAAGGGTGCACATGCACAGATATGTACACCCTTATCTCCAAGCAGCTGAAACAGCTGCCTTCCAAGCCCAAAACTCCAGGATGCCATGTATAGCATAGACTGAGGACAGTGAGCATTGTCCCATGATTTAGGAAATGCTACATTCATTCTCTGTATTTTCCTCGGCTACCTCTTTCTTGCCTTTTACTTACAAATCTGAAAACATCACAGAGACATTAGACTCTGTAGACTCTCAGGGATCATGAAAAGAGAAATCTAATAGGGCGGAGAATATAAATGGATGGGGAAAAATGAGCTCCTCTTTGAATGGAAACAGATAATGCACTCAGGTCTGCCTTCCTAGACCAGAGTGAAAGGGAACTCCAGAAAAATCTTCAGGAGTTATTATTACTATGTCTATTCCTGTTAAAGATGACATGAAGAATTGGGCCAAGAGATTGTGGTCTCTCATTTTGTTTTATTAGTGTGTTTTAATAGCTTTATTGTGATATAATTTGTAACCATAACTTTCACCCATTTAAAGGGTACAACTCTTTTTTGTTTTTTGTGTGTGTTCACAAAGTTTTGCAACTACTACTACAACTTAATTTTAAAACACAATCTAATTTTGTCATTTCACAAGAACCCCAAATACTTTAGCAGTCACATCAATCTATCCCCCTCCCCCAGCCCTAGCAAATGTTAATTTAGTTTCTGTCTCTGTAGATTTGCCTGTTCTGGACATTTTATATAAATGAGATCATACAATATGTGGTCTTTTGTGACTAGTTTCTTTCGTGTAGGATAATGTTTTCAAGGTTCATCCAAGGTTTTGCATGTATTGGTACTCCATTGATTTTACTGCAGAGTAATATTCCGTTGTATGGATAAAAGACATTTTATTTCTCTATTCATAAGATGATGGACATTAGGGTTCTTCACATTTTTGGCAATTATGAGCATTACTGCTAAGAACAGTTGAGTAAAAGTTTTTGTGCGGACATATGTTTTCAGTACTCTTGGGTATATCTCTAGCAGTGGAATTCCTAGATCATATTGGTAACTCTATCTTTAACCTTTTGAGAAACTTCTAGACTGTTCCAAAGTAGCTGCACCATTGTACATTCTCACTACAGTGTAAGAGGGTTCCAATTTCTTCACATCCTTATCAAAACTTATTATTATCTGTCTTTTCAATTGTAGCCATCCTAGTGGGTGTAAAGTGATATCTTGTAGTTTTGATTTCCATTTCCCTAATGACTAATGATGCTGAGGTTATTGACCATTTGCATATCTTCTTTGGAAAACATATATGCTTTGAGGATGGATGAAGAACCTAGGGTTTTGACGCAGGAGAATTTTCCAGATTGATGGTTCACAAAGGTAAAGCCATGCATGTGGGTGACCAATCAGTTTTGCAAGGCTCTTAGAAAGATTTCAAAAGGACCTCAGCTGCAGTCTCATGGCCAGTGATTTACCAAATGAAGTATGACATTCAATTATCCAATTTTTAAAACATGTGTTTTAGTGCTCAGTGTTAATAGGCCAACAAAGCACATTTAGTCTCACTCAGAATCCAATCTGAGTATATGATCCAGAGAACACATTGAGCACAGGACATTCTTCACATATCTCATATAGGAATATGGATGTGAGCGAGCTGGGTTGGGGCAGCATGTTGCAATGTTCAGTAACTCATCTAGTTCCTGATGATGAGGGAATGTGCATTAGCAGCCCAGTAAGTCTTTCATTTTGAGACATTCCAGAAACTGGAGCCTCAAGAGGTATATGAGTCATAGTTAGTGTGGCTAATGTCACCATGGTAGGATCCCTGTAATAGATACCAGGACATCTGGGTTCTACTACCTAGTCTGAAGGAAATGGTCATAGCTAACATTTATTAAGAACTTGCACTCTAAATCACTACACCACACTACTCCTGCTTGAAACATTAGATATCTCATCTGAATACAGCTAATATACACATGTATTGTTACATCAACTCCATATATTAAATAGTATTGTCATGGGCTCAAAGAAAAAAAAACGTAGATATGAAAGGGCTAAAGTTATGTGATACTATGCAAAAAGTGGCATACTAAACTTATATACCTACAGAAGCTAGCCAAGTCACATTGAGTGATCTCTTCTCTATGGCAAAGGCACCACTGAGTTCCACGGAAAATGGGAATGTGCATTGAGAAGTGCAAGAGTCCCACATTTTAAAAGAAACTAAAAGGCTATAACTTAATGTAAGGTCCGAATTTTAAATTTTATCTCAAAAAAAGATTCAAGTAAAAATAATGTCTTGGCTCTGGCTTGAGATATCTGTATCAAGTGTGTGGAAAATCTTATTGTTACAGGAGCCCTTGAACACTAGAGAGGAGACTAACACTATTATATGAATTTGTCAAAGTCGTTTAACCTCCTGGTGCCTCAAGAGCCTAATTTATAAAATGGTTACGATAACAGGAATTTGGGCCAAGTGCTCTTCAATGCTCTTCATCCCAACCCCAGTCTCAACTTTAAAATCTTGGATTCTCATGTTAATAGCAATGGTCTTCGTCTTTAAGCATCTTGCATTATTAGGGGATGAAAAATAGATGAAAAAATTGGGGGATTACTTTATAGAAGCCTAGACAAGTACAAAAACCACTCCCCCAAGCTAACTGTGGTCTTCACTTGTCAAGGGAAGAAGTGATTAGAACAGGAAACGGAAAATTCCAAAGGTGGATTGCTTGTCAGAGAACAGAAAGGACATAGACCACTGAGACTCTAGATATGGAGATGTATGTCCCAAGAGTTTTGGGTCAGGGAAATAAAGCAAAGGTTGGGTTTCAGGGACTGATACTTTGGGACAGTATGTAACAACCTTAGAGTAAAGAAGTCTAGGGAGGACATAGTAGGTGTTTTCAAATATCCAAAGGGCTGTCAAATAGGAAGAGAGGTTAAATTTGTTCTTTATGACCCCAAGGGTAGAATTAGCATCAGTGAGTGGAATGTACTGGGCGTTGCTTGGATATTAGAAAGCATTCTCAGAACAGCTCAGTATGGACAAGCCTTCTCCAAGAGGTGGGGAATTTCTATCAGTAGACCTATGTAGATGACGGTTAAAGCAACACTTTGTGGGGATGTTCCAAGATGGACTTTAGCATTAGACACAGTGAGGGAGGAATAGGCAATGAGAAACTAGAGGTTAAGGATCCTGAGCATTTTCTATTTCATCCAGATGTCACTATTTCAAGTCTGAGTGCCCATGGGAATAATACAGTAAGCAAGTTCTTCTTAAAGCCTCTTCTTGCCCTGAGATTCTCCTTAAAACTATTCTATTTATCATAGACAGTGGTCTAGTCACTGTGATAATTTCTTTACTTTTGTTATATTATTTTGCCTTTATCTCATCTCTCTGGGGTATGTTGGAATTTACAGATGAGAAACATGAAGTCTTGAGAGGTTATGTAGCTGGTGCATGGTGGAGCAGAATTTTTATTTTAGACAATTTTGACTTCAAAGTCTTTTAATCACTACACATACCACATATGGTATCTTTTGATGCCTAGAAAACATAGAGTGCTCTTGGAGACTGGGTGAAACGTGTGTCCCCAGGAAAAGAACAAACCCTGTGACAGGTTTGTGAGCAGAACACTCAAAAGGAACATTTGAGATTGCCAGGTTCTCAACCCGCCCCTGTGATCTCAGCTGGCTTCTGTGAGTTTATGAGTAAAATTAATTCTAGGGGCGGGGACAAGGGGCAAGGGCAAGGAGGCAAAAGAAAATCTGAGAAAAATTTATTTTCAAAATGGAATGATGTTTATCCAATTAATGCCATGGGCTGCCTGCCCATGTGTAACGCAACTCTGCTCTCAACGCAATACAGAGCTTTCTCAAAAAGCTGGATGGGCAGAAATGTGATGAACATGTAAAGCAACCCAATAACACAAACACAAGCAGGGTGACCTGTTCCAGAGGAGGCAACAGTGCCCTTGGTGCTGTAAATTTCAATTTCCCATGTCTCCACATCAAAGTAAGGCAGAGCCGCCCTTTAAGATGAACAGGCTGCTCTGTTTACTTCTTTATTCCTTCCCCCAGGATACAAAAAGGGAAATAAGAAAATCATGTTTCTTTTATTTTCCACTCCAAGCTGACAGAATTTTTCTAAATTAAAATGGGATCTGGATAAGTAAAGGTCAGTCCAGCTGTGATACTTTCTTCATTAACAGTAAATCGACATCTAGCTGTCTTTGCTCCCAGCTCTTTTACTAAATCCAGGTGCTTAAAGACGCCATCGGTATGGGCTAGTGAAACATAGAATATACATCCAGAATTATCAATAGTGGAGGCAAGAGGCAATTATTATTTAGGTCAGTATGTTTATTTTATATGCATAACAGCACTGTAAATATAATCACTAGATTTAATACCATACTATTAACTCTAGAGATAATTACTTTTCTGCAGAAAACAACGAAGCAATTGTGTTGTGCAATTCTGCTCACTCAGAGGCTTTGGTGCCTCCAGGTGTAGAAGTGTTAAAGTCACACAGCCTCTGTGACATGCTGTAGTACCTTCTTCTTTAACTAGCTCTTTGTCTATGATGATACCCATTTTATGGCCCCAAATGTATAGGCTCTCTAGAGAGGCTGGATAGATTTCTGTTAATAAATACAGTCTGAAGTGAAAAGGAAGAAAGGCAATATCAGAACAATTAGGGGACAACTAAATGGAGCTGGAAAAATGTCACAGAGAAGCATGCTTCGGTATTGGAACCTGGCCTGTGTCCAGCATATAACAGGAGCTGATTAGATGTTTAATAATTAGCAGAATTAGGCAACTAATTGGATAAGGAAGAGGTTAATTCTGAAACTTACATGAATGTAATATTTAGGATAAGAGACACAGGTAAATAGAAGTGAATCTGTAGATTCATTTATGTGGTACTGCAACCAGCTCAACTAAACAATAAGTGTGATTTTCAGTGAACACATCTGCGAACGTGTAAGAATTGAGGGATTGTTTTGGGGCCATCATTTAAGCACTTCTTTAATATTAATCTTTTTATTTTGAGATGACTATAGATTCACGGCAGTTGTAAGAAATAGTACAAAGATCACTTATACCCAGGTTTTGAAAGGTAATATCTTGTAAAACTATAATAATATGTCACAAGCAGAATATTGACGGTGATGCAGCTTACATAGAGAACAGTTCATCCCCATAAGAATCCCTCTCGTTGCCCTTTTACAGCCACACTCAGCTTCCTTGGAACATTTGTGTACAGGATTTTGTGTGAATGTAGTTTTCATTTTTCTGGAATAAATCTCAAAGGGTGCAATTACTGGGTTGCAGGGAAATTACATGTTCAGTTTTATAAGTTTTGTCAAACTGTTTTCCAGAGTGGCTGGACCAATTTACATTTCAGTCAGCAGTCTATGAGTAACCCGGTCCCCTCACATCCTGGCCAGCATTTGGTGTTGTCACATTGTTATTGTTGTTGTTTTAGTTTTAGCTATTCAGATAGGTGCGTAGTGATATCTCAATTGGTTTCAATTTGCATTTCCCTGATGGCTAATCATGGTGAACATCTTCTCATGCGCTTATGTGCCATCTGTGTTTACATCTTCCTCGGTGAATTGTCTGTTCTTCTCTTTTGCCCATATTCCAATTCGATTTTTTTTTTGTTTTTTGGGTTTTTTTTACTGTTGAGGTTAAATTTTTAAAAATTTTCTTGTGGTAAGAACACAACATGAGATCTACTGTCTTAACAGATTCATTTTTGCATCCTCATGTTTATTTATTTTCAAAGCAGAATATTCTGAATGATTTTAGAGAGATGTTTCAGGTTCATAGGACATACACCAGCCATGTTTACTACATAAATATTTCCAAGCCCTATTATCAATTATCAGTAAACCCAAGTTTATTTATTCCCATTAATCTTGTGTGGAATACAGGGATCTTATCTTAAGAGATTGTGACAAATATTTTCAGGTCAGCCACAGGTTCACTTCTAGTTTCCCAGGCAGGAAGTGTGGGCAAACCAGTTAGGTCCAGTTGTGTTGCTGACGGCAGGGAGAAAATCACACTGTAGGAGAGATTCAATATGCCATGTGGGTAGTATGATTTCTCACACATCTGAAGGAAATTCTATTCAATTTGACAGTGTTTATTGAGTTCCTACCGTGTTTATAGCACTGCACCAGGTGGAGGTAGTGGTAGGAGGGAAGATTTAGAGGTGGGTAAAGCACAGACTCTTTTCTCCTCATAATTATAATCTGGAAGGAAGAATAAAAGCAGTGTATATATACCCATATACAAAGCTTTTAAAATGTAGTCAGTAATCCAAAATAGAAACACTTGTGTAGTGGTTTATTGGCTAAAACGTCTTTGGTACTTTTAGAGGAAGAGGATTGGGGCAGCCAGCTGACGTCTACTACCTTTGAAAAATTTGCCCAGTGGCCAAGCATCTTGGGAAGAAACTTAAACTACTTTGGAAATAGTCTCCAGCTCTGATAGCAAAGCCTTCCACATTGCTTTATTCTGTTCTTGGTCTTCCAGATTTAAGTCACCAGTAAGCATTTAGAAGTACGCTTCTGTAGGTGGCCAACATGGCACCTGACATGCGAATGTCTTTGGGAGATCCAGGCTGTAGATCCCAGAATCCAAAATGAATACTAAATGCCACCAAATATTCTGTGTGCCTTCCACCTTGCTCTTGACTTGACACGTGTCTATACTTCTCACCTATCCTCCACTCCCTGGGTCTGCCCTCAGCCAAAGCCCAGAGTTCTTTGTGTTTCATTTTTTTCTCCCAGCTTTATTGAGATATTACTGACAGACACCATTTGTAAATTTAGGGTATAAAATGTTCTGATTTGATACGTGTATATATTGTGAAATGATTACTACAATAAAGTTAGTTAACATTTTCATCCTCTCATATAATTACTATTTTTTGGTGTGGCGATAACATTTAAGATCTACTCTCTTAACACCCTTATATAATACAGAATTATTAATTATAGTCACCACGATGCAGATTAAATTCCTCAGAACTTATTCATCTTCTTTTTTTTTTGTGAGGAAGATCAGTCCTGAGCTAATATCCATGCTAATCCTCCTCTTTTTGCTGAGGAAGAGCGGCTCTGAGCTAACATCTATTGCCAGTCCTCCTCCTTTTTTCTCCCCAAAGCCCCAGTAGATAGTTGTATGTCATAGCTGCACATCCTTCTAGTTGCTGTACGTGGGACGTGGCCTCAGCATGGCCAGAGAAGCAGTACGTTGGTGAGCGCCCGGGACCGAACACAGGCCACCAGCAGCGGAGCGCGCGCACTTAACCACTAAGCCACGGGGCCTGCCCAGAACTTATTCATCTTATAGCTGGAAGTTTATACCCTTTGACCAACATCTCCCCATTTCCCCTAGCCCCCAGCCACTGGCAAACACCATTCTACTCTCTATTTCTATGAGTTCGAGTATTTTAGATTCCACATATGTGAGATCATATAGTATTTGTCTTTCTCTACGTGACTTATGTCATTTAGCATAATACCCTCAAGGTCCATCCATGTTGTTGCAAAAGGCATGCTTTCCTTCATTTTTATAGCTTAATAATATTTCATTGTATATACTGTATATGTGTGTGTGTATATGTATATAATATATATAATCAGTTTCTTTATTCATTCATCCATTGATGGACACTTAGTTTGTTTCCATGTCTTGGCTATTGTAAATAATGCTGCCATGAACATGAGGGTGCAGATATCTTTTTGAGATAGTGATTTTGCTTCCTTGGGATATCCACCCAGAAGTGGAATTGCTGGATCATACGGTAGTTCTATTTTTTTTTTTTTATTAGGAAGACTGGCCTTGAGCTAACATCCGTGGCAATCTTCCTCTATTTTGTATGTGGGATGCCGCCACAGCATGGCTTGATGAGTGGTGCTTAGGTTCTCGTCTGGGATCCAAACCCGCAAACTCTGGGCCTTTGAAGCGGAGCACACAAACTTAACCACTACTCCACCAGGCCAGCCCCTGGTAGTTCTATTTTTAATTTTTTGGGGAACCTCCATACTGTTTTCCATAGTGGCTGTACCGATTTACATTTCCACCAACAGTGCACAAGGCTTCCTGTCTCCACATCTTTTCCAATAGTTGTTGTCTGTTGTCTTTTTGATAATAGCTATCCTAACAGATGTGAGGTGGTATCTCATTGTGGTTTTGATTTGCATTTCCCTGATGATTAATGATGTTGAGCATCTTTTCATGTACTTGTTGGCCATTTGGATGTCTTCTTTGGAAAATTTCCATTCGAGTCCTTTGCCCATTTTTTAATCGGATTTCTTGTTTTTTTTTTGCTATTAGTTCTGTGTGTTCTTATGTGGCTATCTAGTAGACTTTAACATTGGGTAGAGTAATTTATCGCGATTTATTATTTTCTAAGATTGTTTTAACTATCCTAGGGCCTCTGCTTTCCATGTAACCTTAGAATATGCTTGTTTATATCTACTAAAACATGCTGGGATTATGATAGGAATCACATTAAGCCTAGAGATCAATTTTGAGGAGAACTGATGTTTTACTATGTTGAGTCTTCCAATTCATGAACACAGTATGCCTCTTCATTTATTTATGTCTTCTTTGATATAAAAAGGTTTTCCCTAGAGATTTTGTTTTCTGTGTCTGTTGGCAGTTCAGGTTGGAGGCTTCTGCTGTGCGCTGTCCTGATATGTGGGAGGCAATAAGGAAACCCAGAGAATTAACTATCATGTCATTGCTTGAGTTTTGAGTTTCCCAGGCAGTATGTGTTCTTATGTCCACCTTTCAGAGTCTTCCTATGGTTGTTGTTGTGCTATTCCCAGAGCTTTTTAGTTGTAAGAAGGTGGACCTGGAAGACATGAGAATACTGCATCTTGGCAGAACCTTTAAGTCTTTCTTTTTTTTTTAATGCAAATTAAGCTGAAATTTTAAGCCCTAAGCTTGTCACTTTATTTCTGTCAGCATTGTAGGATATAAAACACACATGTTATTAGCCACCGCCCCCCACCACACACACACACACACTTAATGGTCATGTGCCGCGGATACTTGCTCCTCTTACACTCTTATTTAGGGAGGCACTTCATCACAATTAATCAAAAGTGAGGATCTAATTATTCATGAGTCTATTTCACGATCTGTATTTTTAGCGTCAAATTTCCTGTCGGAGAGAAGCTCAGCACTGTTTTCAGAGCCAAGGCCATTACCAAACCATTCCCAGAATCTTGCCTTTGATGCTCCAGTCCCTAGTCTATTCTTCATACAATCACACTTTTAAAATCAGATTATAGTCAGAGTAGAGGCTTGGCATTTATAAATGAGAGATAATAATTTAACTATTGACACATTAGGTATTCTTTTGGTTCCAGTATATCTTTCTTTGAAAAGAGAACAGTGAGTCTTTTAACCATCTTGGTCATGTAAGTACAAGCACAGGAAAGCATCTAAGGAATCACCAGTGGAGCTGCAGGGGCAGAGAGGGAGTGCATCTAAGTGTTTTATATACTATAGTTATAACAAAGTGTAGCAAAAAGAAAGACATGTTTTGGAAAATGTTAGTCTTCTATGAACATAGTTGAGGAAAATATATCGTGTGTGTTTTGGATTCTTATGTCTGCATGGTAGTGTTTTTATTTAAACAAAAAGTTAAACTTGCATTCACATTTTCTCTAAATCAAATTGATTTTCGATTTTTATGAAATGACTTCAAGGATGTAAACATAAGACAGTGCAATATAATAAATCGTTATACAAAAAGTCATCAAAAGTAAACCTAAATGTAAAACTGTGAGGTAATAAGAACTTATTGAGATTACTTTATAAGAGCTTTTTCTTTTCTAAAACCATTTCTTATTTATATTAAAATGGTGTATTGTTACCCACATACAATAAGCTCTCTGATTTGTGTGTACCTGAAGGATAGAGTAGAGTTATTTTGATTTCTTACTTGGGTATCTCATTGTGTGTAGTGTAAAAAGCCATCAAAAATATGCTGCTGGTGATATATTGTTACACAAAAAGTAGTAAAATTATCCATCTATAGAAGTAGAAAGGATTAGATACATTTTTGCAAGAGTTAAGGATTATATATCACCCATGTCCTCAGAAATTGACTAAGTTGGAAACAGGATAGTTCAGAAAAGAGTTTAAGGAGGATGAATAGGATGGGAAGTGAGATAGAGCTAAGATTTCAGAGCCAAAACAGCAAATTATCATGCACACATACTGGGTCTATCAAGTTCTTGTGTCCTCAAGTAATTGCACCTGTTTTTGCCAGGTGGTTCAGAGCCATCAGAAAGGCCGGATGCAAAGTTATCTGTATGCAAAGGCAAGTTTTCTGAAAATGAGCCTTTAAGGGTTGATAAATCCTCCTGGACAGATTGGAAGCTAACTATACTTTAAAGATTCAGCCCCTTAGTATATTCGCTGATTCTTGAGCAAGTTCATTCAGAGAAACAGAAACAGTAGGATATGTATATATACAGCTCCTATGTATTTATATACAAGATATATATGTCTATATATATACACACACACATATATATATACACACACACAGAGAGAGAGAGAGAGAGAGAGAGGGAAAAAGAGAGAGAGAGAGATTTTGAAGGAATTGGCTCACGTGATTTTGGGGGCAGGCAAGTCCTAAATCTTTAGGGCAGGCTGGCAGGCTCAGGAAAGGAGCTGATGTTGCAGTCTTGATGCAGAATTCCTTCTTCTGGGAAATGACTTTTTTTTGCTATTAAGGCCATTCAGTTTGGATCAGGCCCACCCACATTATTGAGAGTAATCTCCTTTACATAAAATTAATGATTGTAGAAGTTAATCACATCTACAAAATACCTTCACAGCAACACCTAGGTTAGTGTTTGATGAAATAACTGGGGACTATAGCTTAACCAAGTTGACACATAAAACTAACCATTATAAATTTCAATATTATCTTCTTAACTCTCACAATAGCAATCATTCCAGGAAGAGAAATGGTGAAAAACTGGTAAGTGGCTGGGTTTAGGTTCACTTTGAACAGGTAGTCAACATAATAGCTTCAACAGAAATGAGGTTGAAGCTCATATATTCATATTTGAGCTTCAATATGAATATTTCCATCCCAATTTTGATGAGGGTAGCCTCTCATATTTGCCCAAATGTTGACTTCTTGGGGGCAAGATATCAGAGAAAGTTTATAGTTAGCACTTTTCTACCCAGTTAGGATTCTGATGAAGACTTGGTTTGAAATCTAATGAACATCTTGGAATAAGATCAGCTCTCTGGTGTGACCCAAGGCTGGCTGCAGCACAGCTGTTTGGATCCAAGGTCCTGGTGGGATGCCTGAGTTATGGGTTCTCCATTTTAATCAAAGCAGTGCAGGTAGATTATTCGTTTTAACCACTGATATGGAAGCTGATTGAATAATTAACCTCCATCAATCCTAGAAATGCCAATTCCCTAGCAGCCTCTACATCTGCGGACACCCAAACTCACCCCTGAAAAACTGTGCTCTGACTTCCCCTAACTTCATATGGGAAGCTCGTATTTATTGAATATCTATAGTGGATTAGATGACAGCACAATAAGTCATACCTGAATGAGCCATAGTTCTTAACCTCAAGGCGTTTACAGTCTTCATAGGGGAGTTGAATATAGGAAAATAGTAATTAACTTCTACTCTTTAAGAGCCATAAAAATGGCATGCCAATTTAAACATTAAATTACACCATAGGAAGAAGAATGGGGTGGGAGGGAGAAGGTCATTACAAATGATAACCTTGACAATGTGGTATCTTAACCTTAAAATGTAACTGAGGATCTGTTAGGTAGACAAGTCAGTCATATTAATAACAATAGCAATTTGTGGAGTGCTTACTTATTCTTAAACACAGTGTATATGCTTTGCAAGTATTACCTCATTAACTCTAAGAGGTAGGTGCTTTTATTATCTCACTTTTACAGCTAAGGAAGTATAAGCTGAGGGAGGCTACGTGGTGGACCCAATGTTTAAACCAGATTGTCTGGGTCTGAAGCACCTATTCTTGTTGTCTGTGGGCCCTGCCTCCCTTATAACATAGAAGACAGTCTCTAATAGACTATAAGGTCACCGTGTGAGCAAATGTAGGGAGATGTGACGGAGGAAAGCTGCGTGATAACAAGTGCCGTGGAATGGCAGGAAGGGGCTAGATCATGATGGACCTCAAATAAAATGTAGGTTATATCTAGAATGCAATGGAGTGCACTGAAGGATTTCAAGCAGTAGAGTGGTATTGTCAGGCATGCCTTTTAGAAAGCTTACTGCAGCAGTCATGTGGAGACAGGGGTTGTAGGCTAGTTAGATAAGTGACTGGGAGATAAAACAGGCTGATACAAAATGAGGTGAAAAATAAAGAGGCATGAAAAAGACAGCAGCAGTGAGACATAGAAGCAGGGCAAGAATAAAGAGCCATTTGGAAGGTAAAATTTATAGGGCTTGTTGACAGATTGCAAGCAGAGAATAACTCTGGGATGACTCCAAGATTTCTGGAATGGGCGACTGGATGGATGAATGATTGTAATGTTCTTTGAGACGGGGAATACAAGAGGAGAAGCAAGTTTTTCAAAGAAGATTATGATCTCAATTTTTTTAAGTTAAGTTGGATAAGCCTCTAGGCCTGTTGTGTCCTATATGGTAGCCATTAGCCACAGGGGGTTATTTAAATTTAAGTTAATTAGAATTAAGTAAAATTAAAACTTTAGGACCTCAGTCTCAATTTCAAGTTCTTAGTAGCAGCATGTCACCAGTGGATGATGTCTATGTTGGACAGTGTAGATTATAAAACATTTATGTCATCACAGAAAGTTCTATTGGAGAGCATTGCTCTAGATCATGCGAGTAAAGATATTCATCAGAAACTTGCATATGTTGTTCTAGGATTCAGAGTGCCAAGAAATGTATTGCCTCAGGGTGTAATACGTTTCTGATCTTTGGAGCTATGTCCTTGATGAGGATGTTAGAGAGGAAATTTAATTGTCAGAAGAATGGTTAAATCAGATCCACAAGCGTCACTGAGCATGGTCCAAGGGCTGCATAGTATGTTAGGCTAATATATACCATTACTATTAAATCTGATAATAATGATGCTATGTGATGGAATTGCATGGTAAAGAACAGTGGTCATCTTTTCAATATTAAATTTACTTTGGTACATTGCTATACATATTTCAAAACAAAAACCATCAAAAATGGTGTGAAAAGTTTTCAGTATTTTTATGTGTAGTATATGAATATGTAGTTTTTGTGTATTGTTATACATTCAACTATTTTTAGCACATATTTTTTGGTTCAGCTTTGGTTTGGTCTAGGTAGGGAGATAATTCATGTCTGGTTTTACAAATTTTTGGAATATGAGATAGTTATTTTCTTCAATCTTATGCTTTTTTGAGATACAATTTGCATACCATAAAATACTCCCATTTTAAATGTACAATTAAATGATTTTTAGAAAATTTACAGTTATGCATCTTTCACTACAATCCACTTTTAGAACGTTTCCATCCCCCCAGAAAGATCCTTAGTGCCCATTTGCATTCATTCCCCATGGTCACCCCCAGCCCCAGGCAACCACTATTTACATTTTGTCTCTACAGATATTCCTTTTCTGGACAATGTCATATAAATGTAATCATACACTAAGTGGTCTTTTACAACTGGCTTCGTTCAGCTAACTTAATGTTTTTGAGATTCATCTACGTTGTAGCTTATATCAGTCCTTTTATCCTTGTTATTGCTGAGTAGTATTCTGCCTGATGGACATGTCACACTTTGTTTATTCATTCAACAATTGATGGTCATTTGAGTTGTTTCTACTCTTAGGCTATACGGAATAATACTGTTACAAATATTTGTATAGAAATCTTTGTGTGAATATAAGTTTTCCCTTCTCTGGGAATGATATCTAGAAGGGAAATTGCTGGTTAATATGATAAGTTTATATTCAACTGTTTAAGAAACTACCAAAGTGGCTGTGCCATTTTACATTCCCACCAGAGGATTCCAGTTTCTCCACATCCTCTCCAACATTTGTCTCTTTTTACTTTAACCATTCTTGTAGGTGCAAAGTAATATTTCATTGTGATTTTAATTTGCATTTTTCTAGTGACTTATGATGTTGAAGGTCTTTTCTTGTGCTTTTTGGCTATTCACAGGTCTCTGATGAGGTGTCTTTTCATATCTTTTGCCCATTTTCTTTCTCTTGATACTCTTCACTCAATGAGAACATTGGAGATGGGCAGGTGCAGATTGAAGAATAAGTTCCCTCCTCTACAGTCTCATTGTTTGCATGGCCCAGAGGGAGAACCCCTTTGCTTTTCATTTTTCCTGTGTGCTTTTCTCTTCTTTCGTAATGTGATGTGGGGAACTGTTTTTAATGTCAGTTGGCTCCTTTCTCAGGATAAATATATATGATACATTTAGGATGACTTACCACATAAGCAGATATAAAATGATTTTCCTGCTCTACCTCCTTGTCTCAGTCCTTCAGCTTAAAAAAAAAAATACATCTTAGTAAAAGATGTTAAAGTCATCACCAGGGGCTTCTCTGCCCCAAGATCCTGAGGAAGCCAGACTATGGAGTGAAGCCCTGAGCAGCCTCCAGGGCCTCTGTTTCATTTATTTGGACACACCTGGTTGGAGTTAAGAATGAAGCAGAGATTGTATTATCCTGCTTAATCCTTCTGCAATCAAGTCCACATCAGTCTACCAGCCTATGTACTTGGGATCCATCCATGTAATAGGCATTGATGAGTCAGTAAGGAATATCAAATACAAAGTTCCTGATCTCAAGGAATTGCCATAAGGACCTTTCAGGAATGGTATAGAACATTTGAAATGGAATGAGCCTTAAATTAAGCTATCATTAAATTCTGCAATAATTTTAGGTTCCAGGCAGCACATGACCCCAAATGCTGGGCGTTGTTTTCTTCCTGAGGCCAGCTCTTCCAGGCCCCTAGGCTGCACTGTTCAGTCGGTTGTCCTGACTGAGGACCTGGGTGGACCCTCTGCTCTATGCTGATCCCCAGTCTTCCTTCTGGGCTTCCAGAGTCCTCACTCTCTCTTGATTTGAAGCAACTGCTCATTCTCAGCATCTGCAGTCCCCAGCCTGGTTGACAAGATTCACAAAGGTAAACAAAACACAGGGTCCCTAATTCACAGAGCATATAGTCTAGAACCAGAAACAGAAATTATGGAATATTGATAATACTGAATGTACATCTGTAACTGTTATGAGTATGTTAAAGAAAAGGTACATAGTATTAAGGGATTTCACATAGGCTGGGAGAAGTCAGGAAAGATTCACAGTCATCCTAGATGCAGATGCAGCTTGGTGACTGCCTGAAGCCCAGAATAATTAGAAGAAAGGCTCTTGCTATGAGGAATCATCCTCTTCTGGCAGCTGATGATGAAACCATGCAGGAGGGAAGGAAGGAGACATGACCTGAGGCTCATCTGCAACCAACTCTCAGCTAGAAGCTTATTTTTCTGTTTTTGGTGTAGCTTTGGAAGGGGTGCTTTATTATGTGTATTTATACCAAAGAATGTACTGTTTCACATATGACTTTTTTCACTAATAGTATATTATAATATATAGTATAAAGTATTTTCTGCTTTGTTCAGCCTGCAATGATGGATGTGGGCCATAGTGTGTTGGGCACATTTCTTGAATTCTCGTGCTATTAAAGATACTTTACATTCTTCCTAATGGGCTGGTGGAAAATGTGACCTATATCAGTGGAAATCTGATATTTATGGCAGCATGATTCTAAAATAGTAATAAGAGGAAATCTAAAACGGTTTTCTCTGTTTTGAAGTTTGCTCCCCAAATACATCTAGATGCCAACTGTTGGTTAGATAATTTATAAATGACAATTTCCTGAAAGGTGACTTCTTTTATCATCCTTTTCTGCTAGTGTTTTCTCTTTTTTTGGTCTATTTTTTGCCACCAGAAGCAAATAGTAATGTAAAAGTCATTGAATTTAGTAACTGGCATTACACAGTTAGTTCTTAATCCCCCAACAGTGTCTCTAATGCATTGCTTTGATATGAGCACCTTCTTTTCCTCTCACAGTTGGGAACAGGGTATTTCATTTGATGTGATTATAACAGTGCTTCTGTTTTGCTCTCAAGCCATAATAAATAGCGTGTACTAATTGGCTCCATTTTTCCCTCCATTTTTGCAGTTATAATCTACAATATTAATATAATATATGAAACATATAGCATGATATTAACAATGATGCCAACTGAAAAAAAATCACATTTCAAGAAAGAAACATAGTGGCCACAAAAAGAAACAAAGATTCACCATTTAAAATGAAGAATCTCATAAACATTGATGAACAAAATTGACCTGAGAGAAAATCATGGACTCCTCTTCTTCAATATGAAAATTTGAACTTGCACAAACAATTCAGCAAGGTTTCGAGAACCATGGTTATTCATAGAACCAAAAGATTCTTTGAGATTCCAAGGGATTCACTCCAGGGTTCCTTCAAAGATTGAGTTATCATAGTACATTTTAAATGTAATTCAATTGTTTAAAATCTAAATCACCCTCAACTTTGTTGGAAGGCATTTATTACTTTCCTATAAAGCAAGACCCAAATGACATTAAAATCTGTAGCCAAGTAGGGTAGCTTCTGCAGGAGAAGAATTCCATAAAAACAAACATCATTTATAGTCGTGAACTATTCAGTGTGCAGTTAATGTGCAGCCCCAGAAAGGTTTCCCCCAGTCATCTCCCTGGGAGTCAGCCTTTTAGAGTGGTGATTTTTCCTCTAATGGCTCCAGACACACAGAGAATTCTTGAAGTGTTCAACTACAGTCACGGGTGATAATGGGGCAATCCCACATTTCCCCCACCCCTTCAGAAATGTGGCTTTTGAAGCTACGTGAACTTTATTCCTTTTTGTTTGTTAGTTTGTTCATGCGTTTGTTTGTCTTAAGCTTTCTTTTCCTGAAAATGATTGCTCATCAGAGACTGTGTCATTAAAATGGGGTATTTATACCTGAAGAAAGACATCTTGACACTGGCCCAGAGAGATTTGAAGAAATATGTCCAAGTAAATGAGGCACTGTTGCCATCCAGCATGCCACAACTTTCAAAGGGTTAAACTACGAATCCACGTATCTGACAGTTTATATTTAAACTTATTTAAACCTATACATCCGATGTTATAGAAGTACAATCATTAATGTGAAAATATGCCAATTTTAATCTGTTTTTAAAAAGTTAAAAACATTACAGCATAGTGCAAGAGTATTTATAACGGGAAATATGTATATAGATTGGTGATATCGCATGACTTGCCCAAAATGTCTACAGAAGTTATTTTTAAGTGGAGGGACTAGGACTGGCTTTTATGTTTATTTTCATGTTCTGATTTTCTTTCAATAAACTTATACTAAATATTCAATAAAACAATATGAAGAAGAAAAATGTATTTTTGAAGCTTGTCTTCTTATGACAACGCTATTTTTGCCTGAGTTGAGTTTTTCTGAGATTAGTGATTATTATTAGGAATTCATATGTGAAAATTAAATTTTTGAATTTTTCTATTTCACCATGAAGAGTTAATTCGCCAAAATAACTAGCTTTTAGAATTAAAATGTGATAGGATGGGGAATTTGTATATTCTTTCAGGGACAACCTTCTCTGACAGGGACGTGTACTCATCTACAGGCTGGCAAAATTGAGCGAAAAACTATATTCTTTCAGAAGGAGCTGCAGCGGGACATTTTTTTCTCATCCTCATTGGAACATAGCAAAGCCTATATTTATTGCAGAAATTTCTTTTTCTGTCTGTTCTCCTGTCAAATATGGCCTGGTCACATGCAGTCAGTGTGACATCCCGAACAAATGTCTCCCCACAGAAAAGTCTCCCATCCTGGGAGGAGACGGTCTGGCTTCAAGGCACTGAAGTCAACTTGGAACTGTTTCCACTCTCCTGTCTGGGTGCATGAAGGTGGAGATCTTGCTGTGAGCCATTAGCTAGATCACACCACACGGAGGATCAAAATCTCTCTCAAATCTCATTATCAAACACAGACTGACCTCAAATGAAATCATTCTGTAAATCTGTAAAGGCAAAGACTGGGACCTTAAGGCCGCTGTGTTCTTGCCCCAATCTTCTTTTCTTGCAACTGTCTCCTAAGTCATCTGCATTCAGATTGTACCATATGTTGCTCTCTCCTGTATTTTTGTTTTAAGCCATTCCTTCTACTTGGGTGCTGTCCCCTTTCCTTTGGTCTGTCAAAATCCCTTCCCAATACAAATATCACTTGTTCAAGAAGCTTTGCTTAGAAAGAAGCTTTATTTGATCACCTCATATTGCCTCTACAATTCGAAGGCAACAGTTCTACCTTCCCCAGATTGGCAGCCTTAGGTATCATCACAGCAACAGTCATATGTGGGGTGTGGGGGGAGGTGCTTAATACAAATTAATTGCAAGACGGAACCAGTGAACAAATCTTGTACTTCACGGTCTGTATATCTCATAAGATTTTGACCTCACATCGTTTGTCCCAGGGCTTTTTTTTCCCTCTCTCTTTTTGCATAGTAAGCTTTGTGAGGCCGGGGACTATGTCAAGGGCTTCTTAGTGTCCCTCTCCTTCTCCTCACCTGAACCTAACACACTATCTTTCATTGAGTAGGTACTCAATACAAATATAATACAAACAAATAAATGAACTCCTATACTGCATGTTTCAACCACCAGTATGGCTATAATACCAAATCTCTTGAATCATTTGCTGGGAGTATTGCAACAATGCACATGAACAATGTAACCGTATTGAGCCATCAGATCAGCAAAAATGTACATGAATTGCAACAGTGCCTGACCCTACACCAAATTTCCAAGTGTAAACATCACTTCTACTTCATATCTGCCTTCCAAATCTTACTCAAATTTCTTTTGTAAATAATCCTAACAGAGCCCACAGGGAGAAAATTCTAAGACACATACTTCCATGTTAGCTGAATCGACACAGTGTGAAGCTACCAAGGAAGCCATGTTAGAGTATTTGGATACTATGAAAGAGATGTATAACAGATATGTCTCCGGTTTTGTCTTGTTTTTCCCATGTAAATTTTGATAATTGAGACCACAGGTGAATCTCAATAACAGTAACTAATTTGTTAAATGCGTTAGTAACCAGTAAGCAAAACAAATCAAAACAAACCCTCTCCTATTTATTTCACTTTGGATGAGAAGAAAATTGCATCTTCATGGTCTATACTTAAATATCAGGAGTTTTGCCATTAAAAAGTAATAGAATATTTAAAAGGAAATTTAATCTCATATAGAAACTCTCCTACCCCTCACTGAATGAATTTATATCTTCCTGTTTTAATTCTCTTGTTTCACTTGTTGATATTTAGGTTTACAAAATATCTTCTATTAAGCTCAGAACTATGATTCAAGACATCACAACCAAGTCAGCCTGGAACTCTCTGTCCATAATCCATCTGGAAAACTGTTGGAGAAGCACAGTAATGAGGGCTCCACTCTGGCAGTACCAGGCTTTCTGAAACCAACATGGTGGGTTCAAGGGCAGAAATTTGTGAACATCTGCAATTGTGTTTGTCTTTTTTCTCTCTCACTCTTTTTCCTTCTGCCCATTTTTTTTCCTCCTCATTCTTTATCTAGTTACCATTTTCCTCTTTTTTTCCCCATCTCATCTGCTTTTCTGTTTCTTTTCATTCTCCTCACCACTCTTTGTGCTCCAATCAACCTGAGCTCTTATACTACAGGCTCTGTGATTTAGACCTCCTTTTATTTGTATTTTTTTCTTTTTCCTTTCCGAATATGTCTTCATTCTTATCTCTATTTCTTGGATTCTACCCAGCCTTTGAAGCCCAGCTAAGTTTTCAATTCCCTGGGAATCTTCTCCTAAGGTCTTTAGTTTGGCACAGACCTCTCCTTCTAGAGAAGCCTCAGCCCCTGAGAATATGTATTACCCTTTGTCACTCAGCACTCACTGTCTTTAATTTTTTCACAAAAATTTATGCATGATATCCCTAGTAAAGCACTTATGCAGGAAATAATAGATGCTCAATAAAAGCTTGCTAATAGGGGCCGGCTCTGTGGCTTGGCGGTTAAGTGTGCGTGCTCCGCTACTGGTGGCCCAGGTTCGGATCCTGGGCGTGCACCGACCCACCGCTTGTTGGGCCATGCTGAGGTGGTGTCCCACATACAGCAACTAGCAGGATGTGCAACTATAACATACAACTATCTACTGGGGCTTTGGGGAGAAAAAGGGAAACAAAAAAGAGGAGGACTGGCAATAGATGTTAGCTCAGGGCCAGTCTTCCTCAGCAAAAAGAGGAGGATTGGAATGGATGTTAGCTCAGGGCTGATCTTCCTCACCAAAAAAAAAAAAAGAAAAAGACTACTACTGAAAAAAAAATAAGCTTGCTAATAAATTAATGATTATTGGTGAAAATATGTGCTCTTATAAAGGCCCCCTTTATAGTCCCTCTTCTATTTATTTCTTGAATTTCCTGCTTTTCTCTCAATTATCGCTTGTTTTTTATTTACTTTTTCTCGACCCTTCAGTTTCCTGTAGTATGTGGTTGTGATGTCTGCTCAGGCTAGAGAAGACCTATTTCTGATGAATCATCTGGAAAAAGGGAGCTAGCCCATATACCAGTATGTGATTGTACAATGATAAGAATATTATATAATAAAATTTCAGAGCACCTGTTCAGAGTAAGTTATTGTTAAGTGTTCATAAACAAATGACATAATTTGTAAGAGTGTGTATGCACTTGCTAGTTGTCACAAATTTCCAGGATGTTCCCCCTTGCAACTTTTGTTGGAGAGGCTCAAGGAAGATTCCAATTTACTACTGGGAAGATAAGAGAAACAAACCTCTCCTGGGGAACTTACAGCATCACCAAAATTCTTGATTATCTTAACCTAATCATTTCCTGGCAAATGAACAATTTCACAGAGATCTTCAGAAGGGTGTTGCTCCATGACATTGTCCCTTGTCTATTCCCACTCTCTAGCTTTATGCTGTCCTCATCTATGTTTTCCCACTTCCTTATTTCCCCCTCCTTCTTTAGAGAAGCTCCAGGGGTGGTTTGGTGAAAAGGTGTCGACCTTCTCCCTCCTGCTTTTCCAATCCCTCTCACCTACTTTCTCTTTTTTTTTCTGTGAGGAAGATCGGCCCTGAGCTAACATCTGCCAATCCTCCTCTTTTTGCTGAGGAAGACTGGCCCTGGGCTAACATCCATGCCCATCTTCCTCCACTTTATATACGATGCCGCCACAGCATGGCTTGCCAAGCAGTGTGTCTGTGCACGCCCGGGATCCGAACCGGCGTACCCCGGGCCGCCGCAGTGGAGCACGCGCACTTAACTGCTTGCCCCACAGGACCAGCCCCCCACCTACTTTCTCTTTGACATTTCTTCTCTTGCTCACCCATCTTCTTAGTCCTACAACTTTTATTTGGAAAATGAGTGAAAATAAAAGCAAATCAGGGTTCAGGCCATGCAGGCCAAACCTTGCTTCGAGAAAATATTTACAGCTGAGTGTAAAATCAGGATTATTTTTGAGGACTTGAATGACTTTTCACTAAAGCAGGGAAGGGAATGTTGCCATAAGAATTACTGAAAGTAGGAAAATAAAGATGAAATATTTCCTGCAGCAAAACCAAGTATATAAAGGGCAAGCAAGACTGAGTCCTAATGTGGTCACTTTGGGGATAGAGTTAGGATAAAATGTGGCAAGTAGGAAAAGTACTCACCTGGCCTAGACATAGGACCACCAGAGATTCACCAGGGACTGGGAATCTAAGCAGGCAGTCAACAACAAGGGGGTCTAATAGCTGATCCCTGGAGCAGCAATGACAAGGATTCAGGAAACAGCGGCCCCCTCCTCTTTCTGAAACTATCAGTGTTCCCCTGACTTGAGCCACTCTGTTCATTATAAATGAAACACTTGGAGTGTAGAATTTGGTCCTAAGAAGTAGAAAAAAGCCAATTACAATGGAATGATGTCTATGGGAATGACTGGCTGATCATTCACCAAACAGTTCTCTTTTCTTCTTATACTCACAGATAAATGTAAGAAAGATTACTGAATCTTCCTTATATTTAAGTGCAGCCATGTGCCTGAATTCTGGGCAATAAATGCAGATGGAAATGATGAACTCGATCTTCAGGCCTCACCCATAAATCCTTCCCATGGTTGATCCTCCATCCTTTGTCACCATCTGTTGTCTGATAGGAGAGAACTCTGAGACATGGATGGTAGAACCACAATATGGAAGTGACCCAAGAACCTGAGATGCCACTTGGAGGAGAACCATCTTATAAAACAAAAACAAACAAACAAAACCTACCCAACAAAAAACATCTGCCTCAGATGGTTGTGTTAGAGACAAATACATTTTACTATAATAAGACATGGATATTTTCTAGTGTTAGAACAATTAATCTACTACTCAAACACAAGGCTGCTCATAAGGCTGATAGTAGTGGCTTGTGTGGATTTTGCCTGCCCAGGATTACCAGACTGCATTCTCCAAATAGCACCACTTCAGTATTCCTGGGAAGCCTCTCCCATCTTGAATTCATGTGGTTTCAGTGAGTTGACCCTTATTTTTCTCCAGATTCAGAGATGAGCATGCAACCCAGAACTCACAATCACCATACCAAATTCCTCTCCTCCACAGTGACAAATGGACTCATAACCCAAGTTATGCCAATTAAAATTATTGTTCGGATTTTCATCTATGTTACAAGGAAAGAAACATTATATTTTATAAGGCTTGCAGTTATAAGAATATCATTGTGGAGGTTCTAGGCTTCTACGTGGGGAACGCCAGCCAGAGAAAACAGAAATGAGATACAGAGAAAGCTTTTGGTGACATCATTTGAACACCTGAATCCAGCCATATCTGAAGCACAGTGCCCATGAAATTTGAGTTATGTTAGCATATAACCTCCCCGTTTCCTATTAGTCAGTATGTTAGTTTCTTATTGCTGCTGTAACAAATTATCAAGAACTTAGTGGCTTAAAACACACAAATTTATTTTCATACAGTTCTGGAGGTCAGAAGTCTGAAATCAGCTTCACTGAGCTAAAGTCAAAGCGTTGGCAGGTCTAGTTCCTTCTGGAGTCTCTAAGGAAGAATTGGTTTCCTCTTTGTTCCTGGTTCTGTACATTGCCTACATTCATTGACTCATGGCCCCTTCCTTCATGCTGAGAGCCAACAGTGTAGCATCTTCTCTCTTCTCTGACCTCTGCTTCCATCCTTATATCTCTTTGACTCTAACCCCCCTGCCTCCCTCTTATAAGGACCTGTGATTATGTTGGGCCACCCAGATAATCCAGAATAATCTCCCCATCACAATCCTTAACTTAATCATATCTGCAAAGCCCCTTTTGCCTTGTAAGATAACATGTTTGTAGCTTCTTGGAATTAGGACATGGATATCCTTGGGGGGCTATTATTCAGCTTATCATAGTCAATGTCATTTGAATTTCAATGACTTAAACCCTAAAGTTGTTCTGAATTTTTAACCTGTGCTCCTTAAATATTGTAGAACCTGTGTCTGTAGGTTGTGGTCATGGCCCAACCTGGAGGAAGAAGAAGGAAGAGAATGCGTATGGGGCAGGAAATAAGCAGACCATTATGTAGAAAAGTATAAAACACAGAGGTTCACAGAAGACACCTAATAAACATCTTTGAAAGATGAGTTGTATACTGTGTGTGAAGTAAATGATGCCAGGCTGCCCTTGAGTTGTTAACAAGACACAGTTAATTAGCTTTGGACTTCCTTACGATGCAATCCTTTAATTTTCCTGTAACCTTAAAGGTAAACCTTCTTTATAATTAGGATGACATTATAATTTATCACCCAAATCAGAATATTCTTGAAAGGGAAAGAAGGGGCTTTTTAAAATTAATCTAGAATAACAGGCATAAATTGGGACTCTCCTGGGAAGCCAGGATATGAGTTTACCCTTCTTATAATAAGACATGGTGACAACATGTTATCTAAACTAACTTGTTCAAGTTCCAGGAAAGATGAACTTATACCTATTTCTGTTCTCAGAAAATAAAATATAAGTATGTAAAAAGAAGTCATTATTTCTTTTGTGGATTTTTCCCCCTGAGGGTGAAAATAATTCATAAATTTTTTCAAGACATTGGACTTTTATGTAGTCTATAATAATGGGAAAACATCTAATATGGTGGGATTCTTCTAGGAACTATTCATTTACTAAACATGTTCATTAATTCATTCATCCACTTACCAGTAAATATTTGCTGAGCTCTTAATATACACCAGCCACAGTGCTAGGACAATATAAATTATGGCCATGACAGAAGTGTTTAAAGAATGCTGGGTGAAAAACGGGGAAGAACCAGGGAGAACCTCTTTGAAAGGGTCAAGAAAGCATCTGACACATTAGCGGGAGAGGCTCACTGTTTAGTTTGGCTTATGGGTTGGGTGAACATGGAGGGGGTATTTGATGGAGAAAGGGGGTAGGCTCCAGATCTTGAAAAGCCAAGAATGTGTGATTTGGTCATCTCATCTGCACTCAAGTGTGAATCAACAGGGATGCTGTCAAATTCAGAATGATAGGATCAGGTTTACCTACTAAGAAAACAGTTCTTGAGCCTACATGGTGCAGGGAAGTCATGTAAAAGAGTTCAGCATAGAGATAACAACAATGATAGCTATAACAATTTCTGAGCAATTACTAAGTGTTGGATACTGTTGTAAGAGTTTTTCATAGTTTAAATTTGTATGTGTCACCACAACTTCCTAAGCTAGAGACATTGCTTGCCCATTTTTCAGAGAAGGAGACCAAGGCACCAAGATATTAAGTAATTATTTAAGGCCAAATGCTAGCAAAGAATGTTGCTGGGATTCAAACTTAGTGTGTCTGACTTCAGGTCTGAAGAATTAGTTATTACATACTTATGTCTCCCCATATGAATAACGTCTGAACTAAGAGGATGAATGTGGCAATATGGAGAAGAGACCAAATTTAGAAGACATCTCTCTCATCTTAGAGTTCTGGTATCCCCGTCTTCTGAGCAGTTATTTCCAGAATATAGGGTGAGAAATGAATTAGAGCTGATTTTAAGGTCCATAATTTGAGACAGTGGATGTACAGTGATGGCAATTGAAACAGAAATTCTAGGTTGGGCCCTATTTAAAAGAGAGATAACATTCTCAGCTTGGAGTACGTTGAATGTGAAATTCCTACGGAACACAGTGATAGATGTCTATGCTCCGAGGTAGTACGCGGAGCTGGGAAATGCAGACAGATGAATAAATGTCATAAGTAATTACAGCCAAGGAAATTAAGACGATGTATAATAGTTAAATTCCTACTTATTCTTCAAGGCCCAACTCAAACATAACTCCGAGCACAGTTCATGGAGCGACATGGACATTTAGTGATAGAAGCTGCTTGACTGACTAAAAGGATGAGTTTCTGCAAGAAACTTCTCCAATAATTTCTTCCCACAGTGGGTAACCTTTCCCAGCGTCTCAGTTCTTGCATCGCTTACCACCTGGGCCGCTCATTAGGCACCCATATGTAGCTCCTTCTGTTAGATCTCACCCTCTGCATATGCTCGATCTTACCAGCTGGCTTTGAAGCTACTTAAAGACAGGGCCACAATGTAAACATCTTTGTATTCCCCACAGCTTCTAGCAAATCCTGTTGCCTGTGATCAGTGCTAAAGAAAACTCTTCAGATTGACACAAACCAGCAGAAGCTCGCTGCAAATTCCCCACATATGTCTATAATTTGCGAAGGGAAAGAAACAATAATAAAAGCAACTATTTTTTTGTATTTGGATACTTAACATGAGTTAATTGCTATGCTAACTTCTTTATCCATTAACTCAAGCAATTTTCAGGACAACCAAGAGAGGCTGGCATTATTTTCCTCTTTGGACAGATGAGGAAACCGGAACCCTGAGAGGTTGTATAACGCCCTAAAGACGCAAAGCAAGATGATGATGGGGCTGACCCCAAAGTCCATGTAGAAGCTATAAACCACTGCTTTTTAAAGTGGGAACACACCTGCTTTCTCTTAGACTGCTTCTCCCCTTTCAGAACACAAAATTTTCTTCATCATTTTTCTGGAGTCAGGAGTTTGGAGGTACTAGAGATAGAAGGCATGTGAAGAGCCAACTTTACCCCATTCCATGCAGGGAAGGGGCCTCCAGGTCACAACATTGAGCAAGCCTCAGGCCTAGTTAAATATCAAAGAAGAGGATGACATATTGCAAGAAAGTCTTGATCTTACTCTGAGAACTAGGTTACCTGGGCCTCTCACAGCAAGAAGCTGCCTTAGCTGCTCTTCCAAGGGTGAAACGGCCATGACTGATGAAAGCAGACCTAGAGCTCCCTGCCAAGAGAAACAGCAGGGCTGGCCTAGCCCTTGCCCAGAGCAGACTGTGTCATTAATAGCATTCTTTCTTTAAGTCTTGTTAACCCTTCCATCACTAGAAGGAGGTTTTATGTCTTAAGCTGCAGTGTCTTCTAGAACCCACCCATCACCTCTTAAGATAGGTTATTTGTGTTTTACAAAGGATTACTTAACTGCCTCCCAACAAAACACACTCACCTTGAGTGCATTTGACAAGTCATAACATACCCTAACAATGTGTTTTGTGTTTTTTTAATAATTAGAAAAAAATAATGTATATTAATTGTTATTAGTAACCAATTATGGCATATATTGAAATGATCTGTAAAAAGTTCAGTTTTAAGTAATTTTCCCATTTTTGTCTTTACAGCCTTGCTGTGAAAAGTAGCTTTTATATCCCTTGTTATCAAGTTAAAAAACTGAGGCTCAAAAACTAGAATTTACTTGAATGATAACACATAGTTTTTTTTTTTTTTTTCCCTTTTTCTCCCCAAAGCCCCCGTAGATAGTGGTATGTCATAGTTGCACATCCTTCTAGTTGCTGTATGTGGGACGCTGCCTCAGCATGGCCTGACAAGCGGTGCCTCAGTGCGCGCCCGGATCCGGACCCGAGCCGCCAGTAGCAGAGCGCACGCACTTAACTGCTAAGCCGCGGGGCTGGCCCCCAGCACACAGTTTTAAGCGGCATCCCTGGGACTTGAATTCAAGGCCAGTTTATCTACGTCATTCCGTTATACCACAGCTGCTGTTAAACAACAATGATTGGCATCGTAGCGCTTTACAGCTCATAAATCTATTCCGTGTGCATCATCTCCTTTTATCCTTACAGGAATTCTGGCAACTAGAAATGGCAGGCAGTGTTCTCTTTTACAGATGAAGAAACTGAGGCTTAAAGCAGTTAAACTACTTGTCTGAGGGAACAAGGAAAGTTAGTGGTTGAATCAGAGTCAGAAGCCTCTCTGAGGGACATTCTAGTATGGCTCTTTCCACTGCATCATGACCAACCGTCAATAACCAAAGGGTCATTTAACATGTGCCTCTGTTCTCTCCATGGCAGGGAGATGCTCTACGATAGTTTGTTAAATGAATGTATGTCAACCAAGAAGGCAAATTGGAGGCCCTTGGAGGCCATGAAAGTAACACAGGAGAAGATGACAGCAGTGGTACTAGTACCCTGAAGCCCAGGTCCTAGGAGCAGCATGTGGGCGGCTGGCTCTTGTCTTCAGGGCCCCTGTGGTGTGTGGACTCGAAAGCTCACAGCAAAAGTAGTTTATGACACGGGATTTGGTATCAGAGAAATCTGGGTTGGGTTCCAGGTGTGGCTTGGCCCCCTGTAGTCTAGGTAGCCTTGGGCACCCGTTTTGTGATCTGTAAACTGGGATACCAATAGTGCCTACTTCATAGAGCAGCTGTGCTGGGGAACTGAAATAATGCTTAGACAGCACTTAGCACAGTGCCTGGCACAAAGCTAGAGGGAGATTAGAGGGAGGGGATATCTACTTATGGAGGTGTTGATGGGGTTGGGGATAGGAGAGAAAGAGGAGACAGGGTGTGCTGAAGGTTGGATTTGTGTTCTGCTTTGTTCTCAAAATTGATAGTCAGTGGATATTATCAGATTTATCTTATTTTTCTTACTCTTTCATTGGCACAGATCTTTACAACTTACAGGGCACTTGCAACAGGAATCAGCTCATTGAATCCTCATGACCAGTCTGTGAGAGAGATGCGAGTAGGGGTCTGAGAGAGGGCGAGGGACTTGCCCGTGGTTATACTTTGAATAACGGGCACGGCGGAGGTCAGTTATTATTTTCTGACCTCTTACATGTCATTATCCTCATTCCGGTGGCTCATCCTTGGCTCCCAATGGCAAGCAAAGCGGAGCCACAAATCTGAACATCAGAAAGACATCGAAGGACATAAACCTTGGGTGGGACTTCCCTATGGCAATGTCGGTGCTTGGGGCAACTCCTTGAAGCCCTAGGCTGATGTTTCCTTTGCTGGGCAATTCCTGTCTACGTTATGTTCAAACTTGCCTCCAGTCCCCAATTTCACATTAACTCAGGATGATAACTTTGTGTTTTCCTCTATTTTTCCAAACAAGAGGAATCTGCTACATCCAAGAAGATCTGCTCATTGTTTCTTAAATATATCCACCTGTTCTATATGCTATACTTTTGTTCAATCCATTTCCTGGGTCTAGAATATCATTTCCCTCATTCTTTTCCTGGCCAAATTATACCTGCTATAAGGTCAAACTTGATTGTTTCCTCTTCCATGAATCCTTTCTTATATTTACCAATCCCCTCTTCCTTCGAATTTAAACCATTAATTGTCTGACAATTTGTTTGCAATTGTCACACACACACAGCTTTGTGGCATCGTTAATATATATTCATACCTTACTCAGCTACCTACACTAAGTTCTCTCTGAGGGCAACAAAGTGCCATCTTCGTTTTTCTGTCACTTTTATCCTATAGCCCGATGCCTGGCACATAGTTAAAAGCTCTATAAGTATTTTTTAAATGATTTGGTTAAATTAAAATATATTTCCTTGGAATTGATATTAATTTACTCCGAAATTATGCTTCCATATGCTTCATACCAGTAGTTTCCATTTATTGGGTCCCCACTACTCAACATATACTTTGCTGAGTATTCCTCATACAATTATATGATCTAACACTTGGAAAAATTCAAAGTTGGAGAGATTATATTCTCTGTCGTTTTTCATATGACCAAACTGAGGCATAGACAGGGTAAGTAACTTGCCCAGACGTATGCATCTGGTAAAATGATGGAGTCAGGCTTTGGTTCCAGAAAGTCTGATGTCAGAACTCATATTCTTAACTACTGCTTTATACTATTTTGCAGACTTTTGTTGGTTCTGTGATTCCCTTGAACACAGCAGGTACACAATAAGGGTGTTTTGTTGTTGATAACAATGGTGGCTGCTAATAAAGTTGACTGATAAGATGCCAAAGAGGAAAGCTGTTCTCATCTCAAGTTCCAGGAAAGTGAACAGTCTGGGAATGCAGAATTTCTGACACAGTTTAGATTCTACATACCTAGAGTGAAAGAGAAAAAATCACAAGGGACTTATGGTAACTAGAAGTCAGATTCCAGCTATTGGTTTTTTCTTCCATTTAAAATGCATCTTTTGGTCTTCTTGCCACCTGTAAGATCTGAAAACCCTTTTCTATCAGTATAAACACTTGCACCTTGTAAATGTGCAAATACTGAAGGGACTTCAGTGGAATTTCATTTTCCACGGCAGTTTGCTTCTAACCATAATTGGCCAGCTGGTACATTTCCCCAGAGTATGCCTAAAACATATATTTCTTATCTGTAATGGAAATACTACTTGTCCTCTTATTCTCATGAAAAACAGGTGAGCTAGCCCAACTATAAAGAGAGAGAGAAAGAGAAAGGACAGAAACAGGAGAGACTAGTCTACTTCAGGTGAAATATGCTTTTAGAATGCATAATACCTATCTCTCCTCTGAACAAATGTTTCAGTGGAGCTTCCAGGTTCTGGGCACATGTGTAGATCAGGCTTTTGCTCTATCTTGTTTATGTTTTTTGTTTGTTTGTTTTTAATCCCTTGGAAGTTTCTCATCTTGGCATATTTTGAATTTAAAGCCTTATTTAAAAATAGAGAGAAAAAAGGATTATGCTTTCTTGGCACCTTTTTATTAGAAGATTAAAGTCTTTTTCTTCTAGTAATTAATTAGTCTTTGATAGGACCCCAGAGATAGGTCAGTGTAACCCAGCTTTCATAATGGATGTGACTTGAAAAAAGATTAACCAGTGTACCATAGGTCACATAGCAATGTCTAGCTAGGCCTGGTCAAAGTAGCAACCACACCCTTGACTCCTTCAACTAGGAAGGTCCATCTTTTATGCTTACAGAATAAAGACCAATCTAGGACAAAAGGAGTTATATCGCATGATTCCAAAACTGCACAGTCTTCTCCAGAGTCATCCAACATTTATGATCTCAGACTCATTGGAACAGATTTTAGATTAGAGTAGTATGGATTCCAGGATTTAGATATCACAAGGTGTGGATGGGACCTGGGAATCTATGGCTGTAAGAGAAATCCAGGTGAATCTGATGATTAATCAGGCTTGTACACCATTGATTTAAGCCACATACAAATCATCCCAGCCTAACCCAGCCCACTTGAAGAAGGGTCTTCAATGAATAAATAGCACTGACTGGGAGAGGGAGGGTAAAAAATCCAGTTTTACTCCTGGGTTGGATGATAACTTATTGTGGGCTTTGGACAAGTCACCTCACCACTCTGCTTCTTCACTGTAAAAGGTAAGTGTTGGGTGACCTTTCTAGCTCTAATATCTTGTGATAGGAAAAATCAGTTTGAAATGAAAAGATATAAGTATCTTGGTCCTGTTAGGGAAGCGGGAGAATCCCCCCCAACCCCCCATTCTTTCTCTTAAGGCTCTTATGGCTGGCCAAATAATTAAAAAGGCAGTTTAGCAGGAGAAAATAAAACAAAGTTTAATAACATGTATACGTGGGGGAGACCCAGGGAAAGTGAATACCTCAACAAAATGGCAGAGGTTCTCATCTTAAAGACTATCTCCAGTTAAACCAAAAGAGGATGTTGGGGGTGGGGGGAGTCAGCTATGGGAGATTACCAGAAAAGCACGGTAAACGAGTAAGGTTATTATGCAGATTTAAGGCCTTGCCTTCCACATTGACAAGTGTCTAGAGATGTGGTCATCCCTCCTCCTTCCTAGTACAGAGAGGGAGATAGCTTTGAAATGGAGATTTCCCTTACAAATGTAAATATTTGGTAAACAGAACGTTCATAAGAATGGTCTTAGCAAGGACCCTCCCAGTCTATCAATACCCAGAGTTATCTATGGTGATGGCCTGTCCAGGGACAGGCCTCATCTTAAATTCTTTCAGGCAGTTTGGGGTAAGGTAAAATGTCCTTCATGATTATTCTGAGCCTTTATTGTCTTTACCTCAAAATAATCCGCATATCAGAGTGGTGCATCTTGGGGCAGCCTGCCCTGAACTCCATCAGTCCATTCTATGACCCCATCTCTGTTGCCATTGGAAAGCTTACAGCCATCCCCAATCTTCCTCCGTCTTTGAGTGGCACCTGAGCCAGGGAAGGCTGCACAATCAAGAGATGCAAACACCATTTTTAACAGACTTCCTCTCTACATTCATGTCATAAGTAACAAGGCACTTTTTTAGAAAAAGAAGGAAATGGACTGGATTTGTAAGAAAAGAGAGATGAACATTCAAAGAGCTGAGGCAATTGTAGAATTTTGAAGACACGTTTACCCTGAAACAAGCCTGCTGAAAAAAATCTTAGATTTTGGGAGGGCTCTTTGGCATATTTTCTGTCTGTAATCTTTTGTGTTTTTGTGACAGAATTACAGCTGTGTACTAAATAGCAAAAGCAATGTTAAGTGTGTGTGTTTGTCTGTGTCTGTGTGTGTGCTGGGGTGTAAAATGGGCATTAAAAAAAAGAAAAAAGAGAAAGAAAAACTTGAGAATAAGTGGACTTTTTCTTTCCAGGAAAATCCTCAGTAAGTTAGAAAAGGGTGTTCGTGGAAGGGCCAGGAGTGTTATTTCCTTAAAAAAATGTTTCTCCAAATCTGTTTCGTGGACCATTAGCATAACTCTCTTCAGATGGTCCTAGAAAAAGTCTGTGTTTATATTTTGGCATAAAAATTTGGAGAATAAATATATAAAGCTCCATAGTACACGATAAAATAGTAGAGATACCGGTAAGTCCAGCAGTTAACACAAAATAAATGCTTGCTAAACTTCATATAGAAATGCCCCCTCAACCCCCCAAAAAGAGTTTATCAACCAGTGTTACACACCTAGTGCTCTGTGCAAAACCAGCTGCTGCTTAGAATTATTTAAGTTGTACACTGCACAACTAAAAAATGCTAGGGGTTGTCATTACCATTGTAGTTGTCGCAAGTAGGTGTAGCTTTTAAACTATCATTTGTTAGTTTGTTTTTTGGCAGATGGCAAAAGGGAATGTCATCCTTTGAGGAAAGGTTGTATTTTTTTCCCTAAATCACAGTCATTCAGCTGTTAGGGTACTGGCAGGGTGAGAGAAATACTAGTTTGAACAGACTAGAGTCCATTCCCTTGACAGGGACAGGGGAGAGGGTGTTGCCTTTCCGGGAAAGAGTTATTTTAAGGTGCTAAACTGAACTGCATTTTTTCAGCTTTTTAAAAAGGTATATGGCTGTTTAAGTGAACTTGAAAGTCAGTTCTCTTGGATAGCCCATGTCTTCAGCTGGAGATATTTTTTTCTTAATTGAAGAATCAGCACATGACTATCATCTGTGACTTGGGACAATTAGCATTCTAAACATCCTGTTTTCTCTTGCTGCAGGAGAGTGGGATGCATGGAATCAATTAGCCTTAAGAGTCCAGTTGCCTGTTGGATTTTCATCTTGTGATTACTAGAACAATGGAAGGGTCAACAAAGTGTCTGGGTTCTAACGCTGACTCTGCACTCTGTATGATGTTGGATGTGTAAATGTCATAAGCTCTAACTAACCCAGTTCCTTCATATGGAAAATGGATGTTGTCATGTCTGCTATGTGGAGATCAAATGCACTGAATGACATACCGAAAATATGTAAGAACTTTGTAGACCAAAGCACACTAGTGCCTAAATTACTAGTTAGGCAACAGCCAATTACTAAAGTATGGTCTCTTAGCTGGAGCTGGGACTTACGCCACATTTCTGGTTTGCCAGTCACTTCCTGTTAAATTCTGATGGGGCACAGTAGTGGGAAACAAGAGAGCTGGAGAAAGTAAAAGGAGTTTGTTCTGTTTGCCTCTTGTTATTTTGCTGCTTGTTTTTATGACTTCCTATCCTTTTAGCAACACCCTAGCGATGTTTCTTGACCCCCACAGCAGCAGGTTATTCCAGTACCAGCAGCTGATTCCACTCTGTAGTTTTCCTAACAGTTGCAGAACTAGCTTCACTGTGTCCCTCGGACTTGAGCAGCAGTCTGCTAGTACCCCTTCTTTAGAGTTCTAGGTCCCTGCCAAAGGAGGCTCTTCATCCTGGCTTAGAGACACCAACACCACCAAGCAGTAACTCCTTCTTACAGTTGTGAAATTCCTCTCTGTGGGGCTCTGAGTTTCCAAATTTAAATAATTCCAACCTCTTCCCTTTGTTCCTCAACCTTTGGTCTGCTAGCTGCTTTCTGTATATCTGGGATCTTATTAGCATCATGATACTTTAGTGTTCTCTTTCTATCTTTTCAATTCTTCAGTACCTAAATAATAACACTTCTGTCTAAATGGCATGTAATTTTTCTGTTTCTTGGTAGAGAAATTTGTGAACTAGGATTGGTTTCCCTCCTTCCCCAATGTACTCGCGTTTGGTTTGTGTATTTAAACACGTCGGCGTATAGTCTTCACTTCTACAGAAAAGTATGATCTCTTGTTTATTTGTTTATTAATTGCTATAAACATCTTATTCTCTTGCTCTAACTTAATGGGCCCATTTCTTCTTAGAGACATGAAGTCAATTAATATTTTCCTTTGCTTTTAAAACTATTGAGAATTTAAGTGTAATTGCTATATAAAGGACAGCCATGTCTTGGCTTCAAAGTTGAGAAGTAATTAGGAGCAGTAGCACTTTTGTAAACTGGAAAGTCCACTCTAAAGCGTGTCAAAAATCTAGAAATAGTAAAAATTAAAACAAGATCAGTAAAATAGTATTTAATAGCTTATTGTACAGAGAAGAATAGTTCACGACTTGCACCTTCAATCTCTTCTTGGCATGGGGGTTGGGGATAGCAGGCGGGATGTACATTCCAAGGACAGAAGAGGATGAGGAGCCCGAGACTGCCTGGGTCCGGCTCGTGGGCCAACCGGCAGTAATATCCTCTCGATGACCTCTTCCAACTGTCCCCAACTCTCTTCTCTCTTGGTATTTTTTTCTTTTGTTAAACAAGGAGGAGTAACTTATCAAAAAGACTTAAGAGACGTATTAACCACATGCCATGAGGGACATTGTCTGGTTCCTAGTTTGAAGAAACCATCTGTTTAAAAATACCATGTAGAAGATTTTGAACACTGACTGGATAGAAATGATTTTAAGAAATTAATATTTTTCAGTCGTGATATGTTTGAAAAGTTTATCTTTTAGAGATATATACTTAAATATTTATGGATGAAAAGATATCATGTCTGTGATTTGCTTTAAGATAATCTCATGGTGGAGTGAGAAGTAGCTAGGAATATAGATTACAAAATATTTAGAAGTACTTCTTAGTATTTCTAAACATTACCTACTTCTTGACATTCCCAATGCTAATTATCCTAGTTCTCCCCATTCCCACTGCAGAACCTCTTATCTACATTCCTACAGTAGTTTCTAACTGGTCTTGCTGTGTCAAGTTTTCCTCCCACCCAATTCATTCCAAACATTAGACATTTTTCCAAAAACACAAATTTGATCTGCTCTCCTGCTTTAAAAATCCTCTGGCACAAAGTTCATATTCTTTGGCACAGTTTACAAAGGTATTTTTTATCTGGCTTGTCTTTGCTCTATCTATATCTTATCCTGTCTGCTTTACTCCTGTAAACACGTGGAATTTTCTTCATTTCATTGAACTCGCCACGGTCTTTGCGAAAATAAAGGAAAACCCATTTAACATGGAGTCAGGTAGTCCTGAGCAGGGAGCTCTTATGTATGTACCACTGCTCGCAGCCTGTATAACCAGCAGGAAGAAGGAAGATAACAAGGTCTAGTTGTACAGAATCCTAGGGATAAAATTCTCTCAGTCTCAACTTATCTGTGATAAGTATGTTACCTTTTTTCTGGTTAAAAAAAAAATAAGGAAATTTTTCACAGGGGAATTTCTTCTCCCGCTTTTAAGAAAAAGAAGGAATATCCCTTCCTGCCTCAGCAACAATGCACTAACCACTGCTTACAGCCAGTAAGAGACTGCCGCAACCTGGAACTCTTGTTCTTCTCCAATGAACTTGCATTCAAAACAACCCTCCCCAATTTCCTCCTAAAACCTAATAAAAGTTGACCTTCCCTTTGTCTCTTTGGACTTGCCTATGGTTCACCATAGTTTGCTTGTACCAAATTGCAATTCCTCTGCTATTCCCGAATAAACCCATTATTTTGAGCTTAACTCAGTGTATCTCTTTATTTAGGTTGACACGTTGTATCTCCTGTCACATCAACTCATTTGGGAGCCATTCCTGACTTCTTTAACCTTTCCCCAACATGTATTAAATATTCTATTTCATGCTTTTCAGTTCACTATATTATAATTATTTACCTCCTTGTCACTTCAATGAGACCAGAGATGGTAAAGAGGTTATAAACCACCTGCCAGCTTCTATATAATTGGTAGACATTGCATGCACCTCTGTGTTGAAAGGAACCTGAGGCTTTGCCTAGGCTCAGTGGGGGAAAATATACCATGAATAATTGGTAATGTCTTCAAAGGAAAAGAGAGAAAGGGAGGGATGGTTGAATGCCTGATTGTTTTTGCAATTACCGAACTATATTTGAAAGCATTTGCTGTGTTAGATCCATGATATGTTTAATTTTAACCTGAAAACTATATAATGAACAATTAAGTTGCTCATTAATTCCTTGTCTAGGGACATAGGGGATTGGCAGAAACTGGTTAAACCCAAGTCTGTTTAACTTTGGAATCCATGTTCTTTTCAGGGCAAGAAACAAACATGCAATGACCAGTATTCTTTGAATTAAATCAATTGCTGGGAGTACCTTAAAGTATCCAGTCCGAACAAGAATTTGTAGCAATAGAGAGGATGTAAAAGAAGACATTGTTCCTGTCCTCAAGAGGCTAGAAGCAATTTTGAAATGTAACAGAACGTTAAATAACTGGAAAGAAATTAAGTGCTAGACTATGTTCTATATTCATAAATGTTTAGAGAACGTCAATTAGGAAAAGGAGAAGAATTTGGAAATTGATGTCATATTTTTATTGGTAGGGGTTGGAGGGTTATTACCCTTTGGATTTCATTTCATTGTTGCCTGATGAATTCAGCTCTCTTGTGCCCCCCAAAAGTGTGATTTTTATTGACTATCCAGCTTGTGTTTGTTGTTAGGGTGGGGGTAACATTCCTTTGCAGCTTTCTACAGCCTAAGTAAAGCAGAACAACTCTGGCTTCACCATGTTGCCTCAGTTGTAAATAACAGACCCCAAATGAGGGTAATGTACACAGAGAGACTGGGCACTCTCTCATGGAGAGTTAAGTCCTTATTATAACAAATGTTGTCTTAAACAAAAGCAAAACATAACATATACTAATCTTGCCTACTTCTAGTAACTCAGTGTCACTAAAGTAAAAAGAGGGACAATTACTTTGCAAGTGGAATCCCATATCTGGAGGTGATAGTTCTGTCTTTACACTTGCTTTAGAAGGTCACGTGAAGTATAGGGGAATATGTGGAATTTGAAGTCAGGTGATGTGGATTTAAATCCTGATTTCTTTTTTCCTACTTTGTGAACTTAGGAAAACTACCTACACTCTCTTAGCTTCATTTATGACATTCATATAGAAGGGAAGACAATTCTTCTGACCAGCTTTGCTCTGTGTATTAAATTAAATAATGTGATGTGTTCAGCACAAAACGGGTGCTCAGATAATAGTAATAGTATTGCTGGTGGTGGTGATGACCACAATGATGACGATAATGCCAGTGTTCGTGGTGGTGTTGTTACTGGTAAGGAATACAGCTCCAGGCCCTCCATTGCCAACTCAAATTCAGCACAGATCTGTGGGCCAACTTCTGCACACTTCTTTGGCCTTCTTTCCTTTGAACTCCTCTTGCGAATATAATCAATACTACACCTACTGTAGTTATTGTTGTGTATCTATGCTGGATAATAGCAACAACCCCTTGCTATTTATAATATGTTCTAGCTTAAAAATGTTTATAGAAAGCCTCTATTAGGGAGTCTCACACCTAGTAACTGCTATATATATGTTAGCTGCTGTTAATAAAACTTAAAAAATAATAGTACTGTTGCATCTATTTTATGCAAGCATTATACTATAGGCTAAGCCTCCTTTATTCCCTGTAAATGGTCTGCATAATATCTCTAGGTCTCTCAATTGTTTCTATTGTGGCCAGGTTTCTATAACTTTCACTAACATTTTGTGTATATACTCTAGTTTCCCTTTCTTAGAAGGGAAAGCTTAGAACTGACCCTATTAGTATTATCTAAACAATACATGCAACAATGTAGCTTTTATTTTCCTGAACCAAAATAATATCCTAAACTCATTTAACTCTGCATGGCTCCCTCACTTGACAGTTAACTCCTGTGCCATGGAGTTGTGTCCACATAAACTTGTCCCTCAACATTCCTCATGGTTCAAGGTCTTAGTTCTGCCTTCCTATTCTGATACATTTATTCTACCTCCAAATTTTTCAAGGAGTTATGAATTTTTAAACTTCTTGGTTCATTTTTCTTCCTGTTCAATGGAGTTCTCAACACTCCTATTTCTATGGCAACTTTCCCCCTTGACTGTGATTTGAATCCTCTCCCAGCTCTCTGGCTTCCAGCTTCTATGGGCCAATCTCACTTTATATGGAATAACATCCTTTTCTAATAGGATTGACATTGAGAAAAGGAGCCTATGTTTGGAGCTCCTGCTTTTGAGCAAGTCTTAGATATTTATCAACCAGTCACTGTGCTGAGCACTCTATATAGATTATTCCTTTTAATTTTCCCAAGCGCCTATGCATGCAAAAGCATTTTACTATCATTTTATCAAATCCAAACTTGAGAAAGGTGGGGACAGTACTCGAACTACCCAAGACCACAGAGCTAGTTAGTGGTAAATCCAGAATTCAGATGCAGGAAACTGATTCTGAACACTGATCTCTGTTCTTGTGCTTTACTAAAGCATTCACTAATACATGTAATTATATTCAAGTTAGCATCTAATTATATAAAGTTGTATTTTATTCTCTATTTATTAACAGAAGTTTAATTCTCCAGTGTTAGTCTAAGCACTCTGAGACCTGGGATAGATCATATCATCTCTGAATATTCTCCCAGCACAAAACAAATTCTATATGTTCTCTCAAATTTCATTAAATGAGCAATATTGAACAGAAGTGAAAATTTGAGGAATTAGAGAAAATGTAGACAGCCAGATCACCCTATAGTGACACAAATAATAGAACCAAGGAAAGAAGTCAGTAAGAATTTTAAGTCCTTGTCCTAAGAGCTAGATCACGGCGTGTTTCTAATGATTTATGTGTGAAATATCTGTAGTTAAGATGCGGCCACTCACAGACATTTAAACAGCCATTAAGGTTGAATAATGTGTGTTCTGTATTTAATTCATGAGCATGCGAACCCTAGTAATTTGCACAAAAAAGGTCAAACTCCACATTTTCAGAACAGGTCCTTTGAGCTCCAAGTAAGGAAGAAATTATTTTGAAAGGAGCACAATTTTCACCTGCTCACTAATTAATAAATCACAAGTAATGTTATATTTTAGGACAGCTGAGCATAATCCCAGAGCTACAAAAACCTGGTTTTTAATCTGCCCCCAACCTCCCTGCCCTTGGTGTCCAAGCTATTCTAATAATTGTGCCTTTAATTGCCTAATAAGTAATGGTATAGATTTTGCATGTTTCTGAAATTGGTTATCATAGATGTTTTCCATAAAACTGACTGCCATGGTATAGGGAAGTGAATTTTATCATCTTGATGACAGCCTGTGAAACCCAAAACCAAGGGACATAAATAGCTCTGAGAGAAAATCTATGTACTCTTTGACAGTGAAGGGGAGGAACACTATCCTCTACCCACTCTGGGTCCTTTCTGGGTGTGCTACAAATTAAATTGACATGAGACTGATTAGCAGGAGAAAATCAAACACAGTTTTATAACATGTATACATGGGAGAAACCAAGGAAACTGTGTTTCTCAACAAATGGCGGCGGTTTCCACCTTAAATAGCTTATTCAGGTAGACAAAGGAAGATGTTGGGGGTGGGGGAGTAGGCTATGGGAGATGACCAGAAAGCCAGTAATCAAGAGTATGCAGGTTTAAGTCTTGACCTTCTGCACTGATAAGAGTTTCTAGAGATAAGGTCATCCTCTCTTCTTCCTGGTGCAGAGAGTGAGATACCTTTACAAATGGAGATTTCCCTTATAAATGAAAATGTTTGGTCTTAGCAAGGACCCTCTCAATCTACCACTTTTAGGCAGTTTGGAGGAAGTTTCCCTGGTACAGAGAAAATAATCAAGGTAAAGAAACATATTTTGAGGTAGCCAATTTTGATCTCCCACAAGCCCGCCTTTGAAACTAAGAAATTTCATGGTTCTTTTGTAACTTTAAGAAGTTTCATAGTCCAGAAGCTGAGTTGGCAGATTGTTGCATCTCACTGAACACATTTCTTAGTCCTGATAATAGATCAGTCCAGTTAAGTTCATTTTAGAAGGCGATGATGCAGGTGGGCTCCTACAGTTAGGCCTACATTGTGGAAGCAAGCAATCAGATATTTAGTAAGAAGCATTTCTATGGAAACAAAAGAAAAACAAGGTTAATGGTTGGAGCTAATTATAAACCAGTTTCTGAGTTCAAAGGACAGCCAGTTAAGAAGATTTCTAGCTGTCAGCGTGGAAGCATCTTTTGCAGCCCAAAATGTCTCTGATGATGTCATCAGTTAATCTCTCTTAAGTTTATATCAAGTCTTCCAGCTTAGTTTGCAAGGCTTCAGGAAAAAGTGCAAGTTCAGTTCTCAGTGATTTCAAATGCAAATGACAAAAAAAAAAAAAATCAAAAACGTTAGTTTGGAGATTTGTAGCCAGATATTTCAGGAGACTAGAAGAATTCAGGATCCAGTCCAGTCAACAGATATAAAACAAAAGCCTCAAAGACAATGAAGAAAACTAGGATCTAATATCCACAAATGTGTACTATAGTTTTTACTGAAATATAATTTTTCTCTCTAAAATCACCCTCATTCTTTGTAAAAGATAGCCAAATTAGGACTAACTGGTTTGCAAAATAAGTCTAGTTTCAATAAGTTTGGCCCAATTATTTATGTAAGTACAGCAAGAATAGCAACTGATCATATAGGCTCTTTTAAATCTGCTTTGCTGGAACTTGTTATAAGGAATCTCAGATTGAACTTCAAAGGCCTCTTGAGACAGGAAAGCCAAGTCAAGGATGTTGTCATCAGACTTTGCCTGCATTACCTACAAATTTGGGTGAGTTTCCCTCTTCTCAAGGTTCCCCAAAATATTGAGGTTCCTTGCACCTGTCAGATAAGTGACATTCCTTACTTATCCAGTTAGTGTTGTTTGGAACTCTGTACATAAGGTACAAGGCCAATATTTCCACATCACTTTATTCCATAAAGTCCAATATTCGTCTCTCAAAAGCTGTCTTGTCATATCTGAGTCTGTATGTTTTTTTCTCAAATATAACATTCTAGTCAAAGCTTTGGTAATATAACCAATGTTTCCAATTGTGTCCAATTATGTTACAAGGAGAACAGATTCTTTTTGAACTTATTCAGATAACTATATTGCCATGAAATAAGAACATTTACTTACTAAGAGTTTTCCAATTCTGGAGGGATCAGGTAAAGAGAAAAAGATAGATGTTTCAATTCTGCTTATAAAAGTATAATTTACCATATTGCCTTAAGCAATAGCTAGCTCATGAGAAAAGAGAAAAAGTTTTCCGTAAATCCGAAGAAACAAAACATTAAAAAAAAATAAGAAATATTTCAAACAAAAGTCGTAAAAATTATAATCACCCTCATCAGTTCATTCAGTCCAATGTAATCAATTCTTGATCTTAATCTTCTGTTAGCGGTTTCATGAAGCCATCAGCTTCTCCGTTAGAGTACTGTAATTTCCTACCCAGTTCAGTTTTATGATCTGAAAGTTTACCAGAAATCTATATTTTAAAGTAAGCATCAGAGTTCTTTCCACGAACTTCTCTGAAGATGAAACATATTTTGCAAAAACACCAGAACAAAGAAATAACTATCTGTAAACAACAAGACCCAAAAATGGCAATTGACAAAGAAATTTGGTTAATTTTGTGACATACAACACTTCAAAATAACCAGAACCAGACTGATAACCAGGAGAGATCAGAATTCTAGGAATGTTATATAATTTTTAAAGCACTTAGATCAATAACATTTACCTACACAATATTATAGGTCCCTATGAAACAATGTTTAGTTATCCCTTTAACCCAGATGACCGTTAAAGATTTTCAGGCAAATGCAGAAAATTAAATAGCTGTAAAAAAAACCAAACTTAGAACCTGTGATTAAAGACCTCGTAAAAACAGTACAGGAAATTTATTGTGATCTTCCTTTCCTTGAATGCAAACATATTTTCCTTATTAATTTCTAGTAGTTAATCACATAGAATTTTAAACCCTTACAAACCTTAATTTTTAAGTAAAAACTAAGAAGTAAGCAATTATAAACTTTTACATTAGCATTCTGTGGCTTGGAAAATTTATAAATACCTTTTATAATTTTTAAAAATACGTTACTTCATAGTACAATCTTTTAATAAAATACAAGATATGTTTACCAATAGACCGAAAACACCTTTTAGTTTTCCTGTAATGAGAAGATGAATATAGATAAACATATTTAGTAATTAATATCTAATATCTTATTTGAAAAGAATCTAAATACTCAATGATTTTTTTATCATTTAATTTAACCTAGCTAAACTTCAAAGTTTCAAGTTACCTAAGAGATTTTGGAAGTTAATGTAAGTACACGTCACAAACTATAAACCAGCTTTCACTTACTAGAGATTATTTCATATCATGTTAACGAAAGACATTTAAGCGCTTACTTTAAGTCAATTAAACAGAGCTCTTAATTTTAGCCATACCATCCGGAGGTAAAATATTACACACATATAACATACATATAGACACACACATAAACAACAGACAGATGCAACAAAGATTTTTACAGACTTTGTCAAAAATTTTAGCAGTTTGCGTCTGCAAAAGCTTCTTTTCCCATTTTTTTCTTTCAGTCTTAGGCCCCTTTTGTTAAACACTTGTGCAAATCTCAGCATGAAGCCAACCAGATTTTGGAGGCGGAGGCTGCCCAGCCGGGAAGAGGTTGGGCTTTTTAGAAGCTCAATTTCCTGCTTTTCTTTTCGTTTTGTTTTGCTATAAAGTCTAAACAATTTCTAGGGACTGTGTAGTGGGTCAGAAGTGTGCTGCTTCTGAGTGTTACTCCCTAAAGAAAGATCCTAATCACTCTGTTACATACCTCGGCTTCTCCCACTGACAGGCTAATTCTGCCATGGGGGCTTGGAGTGCAGGTGACCAGCCCTTATAAGTGCTTCCCCAGACGAGGCTTTAATTAATTAACGTGAATGATAGTGGAGTTCCCTATGGGACCACTACCTGTCATGAGGATCACCTCTGACACTCCCACTGAGGTTCTCAGGCACCCGAGAACGCCTGTTGGCCGGAAGGAGCAGTGTCCCTTTTCCTTGGAGCTAAACACATTCAGTCTTTCATTTCTCCATCAAGCAGTTTGTTCAGACTTTATAAACACAATTCTTTCCAATTTAAAGCCAAATTAAAAAGGTCAGCCTGCCCCATTCACTCCAAAATTTCCCCCTAGCTCAACCAGTTCCCTTTTCCCAGTGAGACACAGTGTGTATTCCCATAATACAAAATATAATACAATCAGGCAAAAATAGATACAATCACTTTACATAAAAGCCCATAAATATATCAGTTTTTCTAAAAAATCCCATCACTTCTTATACCTGTAATCATAGTGTTCCTTAGGACTTTATCAATAGGTCTTGGTCTTATAATTTTGGACAAGGGAAACATTCCCAGTCAGAAATTTTAAAACATACTCAGGCACAGTTTATACAGCCTCTTTATATAAAATTAGCTCAAACATTCTAACCTTTATAATCTTATCAACACTTACAGTTTTACATTTTCTCAATTTAATTGTAACCTGAGTCAGGGTCTTAAAGCTAGTCAAATTTTTTTCCTTTCTTTTTCTTTTAATCTGGCATTTTCATAGGTACCAATAAAACAATTATGAGAGAGCTCTCAAAATTTTTTTCCCCAGTTTCGAAGTTTTTCCAATTTAAATGATCTATCATCTAGCCACATTGATGAGTAGGATCTTAATCTTAACAGCAATTCATACCAACGCTTAACCATGGATGCAAGAGGTGTCCCAAAAAGAGAGCCATGGAATTCACTCACCAAAATAAGAAAGCACAACAAGCAACGAAGGTTGAAACAAGAAGGCCCCTTATGAAAGCAAATGGGACCCCTTATGACAAACTTCCCTGAGAACAGGCACAGCTAAACAAAGATAGTGTCCTGGAACCCCAGGCTACTCAACTGGCCACAAAGATGCATGCCAGTACTTGCATCCTCTGGATGGTGGAGACCAGAAAGTTCACAAGACCAATCTCTGAAGACATAGAACAAGACAAAAGCCTAGACAATAGGCTTATAGAGATGCCTGTGTCTTATGACAAATTAAAAAAAAAGACAGAGACAAGGCCTATTTCTGCGATGAAAAGGATCACTTAACAAATGAGCACTCAAGCAGATCCTAGAGTCACTGAGTCCAAGAAGCTAGCTTCACTGATATTTTCTCCTGCTAATCTAATTTGAGAAGAGGAAAAAAACTCACCACTCTCACTTCCACTGGAGCCTGCAAGCAGAGATCTGGGAGACTGACATGGTAAGAACTCTCACTTCCTGCTGGCTCTTGTCAGGGGTCCAGAATCTCTCAGCTGCAGTAGTCCAGGAGCCAAGAGTGTCCAGCCAGTGAAATTTTTATCCCATCCAAGTCACCAAACTGAAGGGGAGGAAAACTATTCTCTACACACTCTGGGTCCGTTCTGGCTGGACTACAAATTAAATTGACATGAGACCAATTAGCAGGAGAAAATCAAAGTTTTATAACATGTATACATGGAAGAAACCAGGGAAACTGAGTTTCTTGACAAATGGCAGAGGTTTTCACCTTAAATAGCGTATTCAGGTAGTCAAAGGAGGATGCTGGGAGTGTGGGAGTCAGCTATGGGAGATGAGTAGAAAGCACGGTAATCAAGAGAATGCAGATTTAAGTCCTCGCCTTCCACACTGATAAGAGTTTCTAGAGATAAGATCATCCCCCCTTCTTCCTAGTATAGAGAGGGAGATACCTTTACAAATGGAGATTTCCTTTATAAATGTACATGTTTGGTCTTAGCAAGGACCCTACCAGTCTATTGCTTTTAGGCAGTTTGGGGGAAGGTCAAATGTACTCCACAGAAAATAATTAAGGTAAAGAGACATATTTTGAGGTGGCCAATTTTGATTTCCCACAACAGCATAATTATTATACTGTCAGGTTTTCATCTGTTTCAAAGAAAATCACTTAATATTTCATGTATATATTGCTTTTACCACCAAATATCATTTGATGACATTAGTTAACAATTAGAAACAGTTATATTAAAATTGGCTAATTTAACTAATTTGCGAGATGTCATAACCAGACAGGTTACCATACTGAAAGCAGATATAAATATTTCTGTCACAAACTGGGGTATTAGAACAGGGAGACTACACAATAAAGATTACTGTTTTAATAGGTTTTATCATTTAGGTATGGTAAGGCCCACATATCAGGACATGATTGCCATTGAAAAGATAGTTTGCTACTCACAATTCCAAAGAAGAGAGAGCATGTCATGACCTGGGGTGGAGTGAGCAGAGGACCGGATAAAAGTGTTCATTGTGGTTTCTTCGAGAAGGAATGGTGAGACAGGGTAAACAGGTTTAGAATTGGCTAGTCTGAATGATTTCAGAGATTTCTGGGACATAGGAGTCACCCCTAGTTGTCTGATACCTGGCCCTGAGGTAATTGAGCCACTATCCACCTGCCCTAGAGTTTGAGAGTTTGATAAAGGAGGTGGTTGGGGTGGTAGGATCTGGATTGGTAAATTTGCATTTGAAAAGCACACTCACTGGGTAAGTTGTTTACTACCTCTAGGAATTTTGCTAGCTTTGGGAGGAGCAGTTCCTCCTGGGTCAGCAAGGCCCCAGAAGTCAGTGCATTAGAATATGGAAAATAAAAGACATGGTTAATACAATGACAGTTATCAAGACTTGAAAGCCAGGCAGGCCAAGGCACACTGGAAACGCTTAGGAGAGCACTGCAATTTTTTTCTAAGAATTTCCCTTCCAGCAATACTCTTATTCACTTAATGATAGACTATTAACAACTTTGAGGTATGACTAACACATATATTGCACATACGTAAATGTAAAATTTAATAATTTTGACATACGTATGCACCTATGAAACCATTGCCACAATTAATATAATGCACATATCCATCACTCCTAAAACCTTACTCGTACCAATTTGTAATTCCTTGGTATTGACCCTAGCCACTCCCTCTCCCTATTTCTCAGAAAACCACTGATATGTTTTGTATTATAATAGATTAGTTTGTATTTTATGGAATTTTACGTAAAGTCATGCGTTGCATGTCCTTTTTTGGTCAGGCTACCTTTAGCATAATTATTTTGAGATTTATCCATGTAGTTGACTATATTTATCATTCATTTTTATTACGGAGTAGAATTCAGCATTTAGGGCATTTGAGTCATAATCTGTTTGGGACTACTACAAATAATGGTGCTATGAAGTTTGCATACAAGTCTTTGTATGGACATAAGCTTTCATTCCTCTTGGGTAATAATCCAGAAACAGAATTCCAGAGTCATATGGTAGGTGTCTGTGTAATGTATTAAAAAATTACCTAACCATCTTCCAAAGAGGTTGCGCCATCTTACATTCCCACTAATACCATCGGGGGATTCTGGTTCCACCATATCCTATACACTTGGTGTGGTAATCTTTATTTTTTTCTTCTTAATTTTGATATGTCAATAGGTAGGTAGTAGTGTTACATTGGTTTTAAGTTAAATTTCTAGAATGATTAAAGATGTTAAACATCTCTTCATGTGTTTATTTGCCATCAATATATCTTCTTTGAAGTCTCAGCTCAATCTTCTGCCCATTTTTTAACTATTATTTTGTCACTAAGATTTGGGAGTTTTATATTTCATTATATATTCTGGATATAAGTCCTTTAGTATATATATGACGTGCAAGTATTTTCTTGAAGTCTATGGATTACTTTTTTATTCTACTAACAATGTCATTTGAAGAGGAGAAGTTCTGTATTTTGATGAAGTACAATTGATTATGTTTTTCCTTTTATGGACCATATATTAGAATCATATCTAAAATTTTTGTTTAGTGTATAGTCTTAAGTTTTCTCCTTGGATTTCCTGCAGAAAGTTTATAATTTTAAGGTGTGCATTTAGGGATATAATCTACTTTGAGTTAATTTTTGTAAAGGTTATAAGGTATAGATTTAAATTTTTTGGCATACAGATATCTAATTTTTCCAGTACTATTTTAGAAAAACGATCTTTTCTCTATTTAATTTCCTCTTCACACTTATTGAAGACAAATGTGTGGGTCTATTTCTGAACTCTCTTTTGTTCCTTTGATTACTTGTCTATCTTTACTCCAATTCTACATTCTTTTTGATTACTATAGCTTTAAAACAAATTTTATTTTATTTATTTATTTTTTAAGGTTTTTTTTTTTTTTTAAATTTCAGGTGTACATCGTTATATTTCAATTTCTGCATAGGTTACATCATGTCCTCCACCCAAAGACTAATTACAATACATCACCACACACATGTGCTTAATCATCCCTTTCACCCTCCTATATCCCCTCTTCCCCTCTGGTAACCACCAATCCAATCTATGTCTCTATGTGATTATAAAACAAATTTTAAAGTCAAACAATGTAGCTCTTACAACCATGCATTTCATTGTTTAAAATTGTCTTAGCTATTCTAGGTTCTTTGTATTTCTATACTTTTAGACTCATTTTGTCAATTTCTATAAGAAACTGCATGGATTTTGATTATGGTAGTGTTGAGTCTATAGATTAACTTGAGGAGAATTGACATTGTATCAACAGTATCATCTGATCCATGGGTATGGTATAACTCAATTTATTTAGGTCTTCTCAGGATGTTTTGTAGGTTTGACTATACAGGTCTTACATACTTTTTCCCTTAATTTTATATTATGATGTTGTAAAGGATAATTATTTTAATTTCTGGTTGTTAATTATTAGCATATGGAAACACGATTTTTGTATATTGTATCCTTCATATGGGTTAAACATTAATTCTAGCAACTTTTTTAGTAGATTTCATAGTTTTTCTATATAAACTATCAACTCATCTGCAAAAAAAGACCCTTTTGCACTATTTCCTTTCCAATCTAGATACCTTACAGGAATTTTTTCTTGCTCACCCCTGCCACCATCCTCCCTCCACCCCCCACCCACCGTCCCGGACAGAACCTCCTGTCCAGTGGAGTGGTAAGTGTTAGTCTAAGGACTGAGACAGATCATATGTTCCCTGTGTACTGTCCCTGGAATCTAGCACAAAACAAACACTCCATAGCTGCTAAGTCATTAAAGAGTTGAGAAGACAGCCTTCTCTACAATGATCATGTTTGTGACTTGAGAAGAAAGCTCTTGCTCTCCTGTGAAGAATGGTTAGAGGTGTGCAAGAATGTGAGAGACCAGCTAGGAGACTAGTCCAGACAAGGGGTAGGGGTGGCTTTGGGTGGTGATAGAAATGAGTAGAAGCAAACTATCAATGACAGACTGAAGATGATTGGGACCTGGGACCTAGCACAGTGTCTGGTACATAGGTAGAGCTCAATAAACACTTGTGAGTGATGTGAAAGGAGGAAGGAGAATAGGAGTCAAAGCCACGTTTCATGCCCTACCAGTGGTATTAGTGAGAATCCAGAGAGATTAAACTTTCTCCCAATTTTTTCCTGCTCCTATTTAAAATATCTATGGGCACATAACAAGTCTGGTTAGTGGTGTTTCTTACAAAACTTGAAGCTTTCATTTGGCCAAGTAATACTCTTGATAACCTTTTTCTATATCCCTCTCTAAAAATTCATTTTACATGTTTTAAGTGTAACAATCACTAAGTAACGAATGCATTCTTTCCATAATTAGTTTATTAAATAGCATCAGTTTAAAATGATCAAAGTTCTGAGACTTATCTGAGAAATGCATTATTTCATTTAATGTATGCTATAATTTTTTAATTAGGAGTGGAGAAGATAAATGAATTGAGCTAATAAGCTCTGGTTTATAACTTTAGGCTGATCTCCCTGGCACAGATCAGACAGAACTGATCAGCCATTAGAGATAGGATTGATTAGGCGTTCTGGCTGAGATGCTTGTTTCTTGTAGAGTAGTAATGTGCCCACACTGTGCACGCGCGCACGTGTGTGTGTGTGTGTCTTTAGAGTGCAATTTACCATGAAAGAGGAAATGCCCTTCATCAGCTGGTGGCCTCATGTCTAGTCTCATTGGCCAGCAGTCATACTAAGTATCTGAGACATTATGGAAATTAGTGCTTTGCCTCTGGAGTCTTGCTGCCAGAGCATAGAATCTGTTGGCACATCTTGTAAGAATGCCTCTCTGTATTCCCAGAAGCAGCCAAATATTTAAGGCATCTCCTTTATGTCAAATACCCCTGTCGTTCTGTCATATGAGCCACCTTCTAGGGATGAGAAAGTGTCCTTAACATAGGATAATTGGGAAAATATGAGTTTGGATTGACAATATCACAAAGGACACAGCTGCTAAAAATAGAGAACTATGCTTAGTATGGAGAGCACTAAGGGGACTCGTCCAAGGAAGTATGTGGTGAAACTAGGAATAAAACACAAATATATCAGAATCTGAAATTTCAGGTTCTTTGCACTGAACCACACTACATCCAAACTTCAATTAACCACAATATTTAGAGACTGGTATCATGGAAATAGCTTTCAACTTGAAGTTAGGCAATCTGAATTCATTGGATGTTTTTGCAGGTTAGGTTTTTTTTCAAGACGTATATGTTGAGCAGAGTTAAGAGTACAAGATCTTTATTGGGGAGCATTGGCTATGTAGAACAAAGGGACAAGTGGGCAGGATTAGGCAAGGGGAGCTGAAAAACCATGATGTCAGCCTTACCAAGGGTCTGCCATCTTAATGGGGTACAGCACAGTGAAGATTACTTGTTAGAATAATTCCATGTTAGGTGAAATTGGCTAGTCTATTGTACAATCACCTTGCTCAATCATTGGTAGGGCCACCCAGGTAAGGCTTGTCCTTAGCTACCGCTGCCTTTTTCAGTAATTGGCTGAGGTCACCTCATAAATAGCATGACCTCAGCTCAAAAACTAAGACGAATCCTGAGGAACTTAATAACTAGAGGCTCCAGGTACTACACTCTTTGCAGCTGTCTGATTTGTCCTTGCTTGAAAAAGAATTTGATGCATCTCCATGTTGGCCACAGACGTGTTGTGATACCAACATATACCATGAATGTTTTGTTTAGGCTTATAAATTGATGTAATCCTGACCTGTATTTCTCCTTCAGATAAAATAATACACATATTACAATAACCTTGCATAATTACCTTACTGGGAGTGTCGGTCCGTGGGAGCATCTCGTAGGATCTTAAAAAGTATTTGTATCCAAGGAGCAAAAAGATCTAGTAGCAGAGAGTTGCCTGGGGTAGAAGGCACTTAACTAGAGTGGAGAATCTCATTTTCCACGACAGAAAGGTAACATGACATCACTGAATTTGTTACTAAATTTCTAGACACATTTGAATGGAAGTGTAAGTGAGCTGAGTAGCTATATACAGTAATAGAATGGACACTCGAAGGCATCGGGAGCTCCAACTCTATGCTTCTTATTCTGCCTTCTTTTGTGACCTGAGGTTAATCCTTTTCTTGCTTGATTTCATAAGGAACTATTTGGTCTAACATTTAAAAAAGTATTTGGTTTATCATTTTAAAAAAATGACTTCTGGGGGCTGGTCCAGTGGCATAGTGGTTCAGTTTGCGCGCTCTGCTTCAGCCACCCTGGGTTCTCAAGTTTGGATCCCCAGCGTGGACCCATGCACCACTTGTCAAGCTATGCTGTGGCAGCTTCCCATATAAAGTAGAGGAAGATGGGCACAGATGTTAGCCCAGGGCCAATCTTCCTCAGCAAAAAGAGGAGGATTAGCAACGACGTTAGCTCAGTGCTAATCATCCTCACACACACACAAGAAAAGATTTCATAGTTATCTTGGTAAGGATGTTTAGAAGAGGGTGTAAGAAGGCTTCTAGAGTTTGGTAATGTTCATTTTTATCTGAATTCCAATTACGTTGGTATATATTCACTTAGACTGAAAATCCGGGTTATATACTTATTTGTGTACTCTACTATATGCTATACTTAAAAAAAAAAAAAAATTAAACAAAATCTAGTAGCCACTTCAAATCTTTATTGAGCAAAAGATCAAATAGAAATATTTATATATATCTATCCTGCTTCATGCTCATATTTGTAGGGTTTACCAGTTTCTAAAGGAAATTGGAGGTGAAAAGTAACTGTTAGAAAAAAGAAATACCAGTGGTAACCTCAGCATTGAATCAGAATGGGCCATGCTTAGTAGTTAATACCTTATTTAAATGAGCACTTAACGGGCTTTCCTTTGAAATATTGCCTGAAGGCTTTATAGGCTAGTTTGTTTTATTAAATTGTGCTTTGAGGCATTATGTATTTAATAAATTTAAGTTATAGGCCACTAGCTGAAGCCTATGGTTATCTAGACCTTAGAATCTTAGCAGCCATATTATCACCCTGTAGTGCTGTTATTCTACAGCACCATGAAACGGGATATTAAGTTTGTCAAGACATAGGGACACTAGAGCATATGAATCAGATTGCAATCCATCCTGTTGAAACAGATCACATTTAGATAAAGGCAGCCCTTTATTTGCCATTAAACCAACCTTTCAGTTATAATGGAAACCACGTTTAAAATGAAACTTCTAAATAGTCAAGGGTTAGGAAAAAGGAACTCATATACTTTGTACACTAAACAACTCTGGTAGCTTCAGGCCATGAAATAACTGAGATGAGGATTCATTCAATGGTAATCTTGAGTTGCTGCTCTTGAACAGACACCGAGTGAATTAGGGACTTTGAGATAGGGTCCTTTGAGCAAGATTGACAGCAAATAGTATCATCTTATATCAGTGCTCAAACGGCGAAGAATTAGAGTTTGAAAACTACACTTTTATAAAATGAGAGTTCATAAGAATGTAAAATATACAACCATTTTGGAGGGCTATCTAGAAAACATTAATAAAATTGAAGTTATACACTATGAAATCAGTATTTTCACTCCTAGACATGCCCTAGAGCAACCTGCTTATCAGACCTCAGACGCGTGCAGATGTTCGTCGCAGCATTGTAGTAATAGTGAAAACTGGAAATAACCTACATTCCATTAACATAAGAAAGGAAAAACAAAGTATTATATATTTATAAGAATGATACTAAAGTAGCGGAAATGAATGAATTAGACATGAATCATGAATTTATCTCATAAATATGTGAGTGAAAAATTAAGTTGCAGAGACTGAATAAAATATTTTATAAAGTTTAAAAATATGCAAGAGCAATGTTATATGTTGTTTAGGAATCCATATATGAGTAGGAAAGATAGAGATGAATGGGAAGGATAAACATCAGACTCATTATAGCAATTACCTTTGAGTAATTGAGGGAGGAGTACATAGATATTCAATATGAGTCTGGTGGTGGGTCCAGTTATTGTATTAGTCATTGTACCTTTTTGTATGTCAGAAATACTTTTAAGAAAATTAAAACCAAATTTTCTAGATTTTTTATCTTCTTATCCATTTACCCATATGTTCATCCATTTAATAAATATTTGTGTAGCTTCTACTTTGAGTGAGGCCATCAAGTAAGGCTTGAGAAAGAAATAGAATTAGAAGCCATCTTCCTTTTCCTCAAAGAGCTTAAATTTCAGTTGGGAGTATTAAACCATCAGAAATTTGGGTATTTAATATCCAAAGTATTAGATAATTTTTAAAAATAGACTCTATTTTTTAAGAGCAGTTTCAGGTTCACAGCAAAATTGAGCAGAAAGAGATAGTTCCCATATATCTTCTGCCTTCTTACATGCACAGCTTCCCCCATTATCCACATCCACACCAGAATGGTATATTTGTTACATAGTGAACCTATATTGATATGTCATTTTCACCCATAGTCCATAGTTAACATTAGGTTTCACTCTTGGTTCTGTGCATCCTATGAGTTTTGACAAATATGTAATGACGGTTATCTACCATTGTGTCATACAGAATAATTTCACTGCCCTAAAAATCTCTGATCTGCCTATTCACCCTTCCCCTCCCCCACGACATCTGACAGCTGCTTATCTTTTTACTGTCTCCATAGTTTTATCTTTTCTAGAATATCATATAGTTGGAATCATACAGTATGTAGTCTTCTCAGATTGGCTTCTTTCACTTGGAAGAATCATAAATGTATATTACTATGACTTTACATGGCTTGATAACTCATTTATTTTTAGTGCTAAATAATAATCTGTTGCCTGGATGTACCAGCTTATGTCTCCATTCACCTACTGAAGGACACCTAGGTGCATCCAAGCTTTGACAATTATAAATAAAACTGCTGTAGACATCTGTGTTCTGGCTTTGTGTGGACATAATTTTCCAACTGATTTGGATAAATACCAAGGGGCACGATTAGTGGATCTTCTGGTAAAAGTATGTTTAATTTTGTGAGAAACTACCAAAATGTCTTCCATAGTAGCTGTGCTATTTTGCATTCCCACCAGCAACGGATGAGAATTGCTGTTATGCCGTCTCCTCACAGCATTTGGTGTCATCAGTGTTTTGAATTTTGGCCATTCTAATAGGCGTGTAGTGGTATCTTACTGTGTTTTAATTTGCAGTATCCTAGTAATGTATGATGCTGAGCATGTTTCATCAGTAGTAGATCTTCTTTGGTGAAGTGCCAGCTCTTTTGCCCATTCTTAAGAAAGTTATTCATTTTCTTATTGTTGAGTTTTAAGAGTTTTTATACATTTTAAAGAACGATTCTGTATCAGATGTGTCTTTTGCAAAGATGTTGCCCAGTCTATGCTTTCTCATTCTCTTGGTGGTTTCTTTTGCAGAGTAGAAGTTTTTAGTTTTAATGTAGTCCAGCTTATCAATTATTTATTTCAAAGATCGTGCCTTTGGTTTTATATCTAAAAAAGTCATCTCCATATGCAAGGTAATTAAGGTTTTCTCTTATGTTATCTTCTATGAGTTCTATAGTTTAGTGTTTTACATTTAGGTCTATGATCCATTTGGAGATAATTTTTTTGTGAAAAGTATAAGATCTATGTCTAGATTCATTTTTTTTTTTTTGCATGTGGATGTTCAGTTCCACCAGCATTAGTTGAAAAGTCTATCTTTATTGTATTGCCTTTTGCTCCTTTATCAAAGATCAATAGGCTACATTTGTGTAGATATTTTTCTTGGCTGTCTATGCTGTTCTATTGATCTATTTGTATATTTTTGTCAATACCACACTCTCTTAATTACTGAAGCTTTATAATAGGTACTGATTTTGGGTAGTCTCAATCCTCTCTGCTCTTCTCCTTCAATATGGAATTTGTTATTCTGGATTTTTTGCTTCTCTGTATAAATTTTAGAATCAGTTTGTTGGTATCCACAGAATAACATGCTGAGATTTTGATTTAGATGGCATTAAATCTATAGATCAAGTTGAGAAGAGCTGACATCTTGACAATATTGATGTCAAATGGAATATCTCCATTTACTCAGTTCTTTGCTTTATTTCACCAGTTTTGTAGTTTTATTCATAGATCTTATATTTTATTAGATTCATACCTAGATATTTCTTTTTGGACATGCTAATGGAAGTGGTAATGAGTTTTTTAGTTTCAAATTTCACTTGGTCATTGCTGGTATATAGGAAAGCAATTGACTTTCATATATTAACCTTGTGTCCTACAACCCTGCTATAATTACTTAATAGTTCCAGGAACTTTTTAGTCATTATTTCAAATTTTATATGTAGATCTGATCATGTTCTCTGAAACACACATAGTTTTATTTCTTCCTTCTCAATTTGTATACATTTTATTTCCTTTTATTGTCTTATTGCATTAGCTAGGACTTCAGTAAGGTGTTGAAAAGGAACAGTGTGAAGGGACATCCTTGCCTTGTGTCTGATCTTAGCAGGAAAGCTTCTAGTTTCTAACCATTAAATAAAATGTTAGTTGTAGATTGTTTGTAGATATTCTTTACCATGTCGAAGATCCTCTCTATTCCTAGTTTGCTGAGTTTTTGTCATGAATGGGTGTCTGATTTTTGTTAAATTATTTTTCTGCATCTATTGATAAGATCATGTGACTTTTTTTTTTCCATCTTTAGCCTGTTGATGTGGTGGATTATATTTTGAACCATCTTTGCATACCTGAGATAATCCTACTTGGTCATGGTGTATAATTCTCTGTATACATTGTTGGGTTAAATTTGGTAATATTTTGTTGAAGATTTTGGAATCTATATTTGAGAGAGATTGGTCTGTAGTTTCCTCTTCTTGTAATGTCTTTGTCTTGTTTTGGTATTAGGGTAATGCTGGCCTCATGAGTTAAGTATTTTCTGTGCTTCTATCTTCTGAAAGATTGTAGAGAATTGGTATAAGTTCTTTCTTAAATGTTTGATAGAATTCATCAGTGAACTCATCTGGACCTGGTGAGTTCTCTTTTGGAAGGTTATTAGTTGTTAATTCAATTTCTTTAATAGATATAGAAGTCTTCAGATTGCCTATTTCTTCTTGTGTGAGTTTTGGCAAATTGTGTCTTTCAAGGAATTGTTCCATTTCATCTAGTTTATCAAATTTGTGGGTATAGAATTCATAATATTACTTTATTATCCTTTTAATATCTATGGGATATGTAATGATGTCCCCTCTTTCATTTCTGATATTAGTAATTTGTGTCCTCTCTTTTTCTTCTTCAATAGCCTGGCTAGAGGTGTATCAATTTTATTGATCTTTTCAAAGAACCAGTTTTTGGTTTTATTGCTTTTCTCTACTGATTTCCTGTTTTCTATTTCTTTGATTTCTGCTCTGATTTTTATTTCATTTCTTCTGCTTATTTTGAATTTTTTCTTTTTCTAGTTTCCTAGATGGAAGCTAAGATTGATTTTTCGATCTTCCTTTTCTAATGTATTCTGTCACTGCCTCCTACAAATTTTAAGTTGTATTTTCATTTGGATTCAAAATATTTTAATTTCTGTTGAGTTTTTCTTTGACCCATGTGTTATTTAGAAACTTTTTGTTTAATCTCCACATATTTTCATATTTTCTAGTTATGGTTATTTCTAGTTTAATTCTTTTATGGTTAGATTTCAGACGTTGTATGATTTCTTTCCTTCTTAAGTTAAGATGTGTTATGTGACCCAGATGGAGTCTATCTGTTGAATTTTCCATATCAGCTTGGGAATAGTGTGTATTCTCCTGTTTGGGGATAAAATAATCTATAGATGTCAATTATAGCCAGTTGATTTATGATGTTGTTGAATTCAGTTATGTCCTTCTGACTTTCTGACTGCTGGACCTGTCCATTTCTGATGGTTGAAGTCTCCAGCTGTGATAGTAAGAACATCTGTTTTTCCTGCAGTTCTATGAGTTTTTGCCTCAGTGTAGTTTGACACTCCGTTGTTAGGCACATGCACAATAAAGATTGCTATGTCTTCTTGGAGAATTGACCATTTCATCTTTATGTAATGTACCTGTTTATCCCTGATAACTTTCCTTTCTGTGAAGTTGGCTGTATTTGAATTTAATGTAGTTCCTTTAGCTTTCTTTTGATTAGTGTTAGCATGATATATCTTTCTCTACCATTTTTTAAATATATCTTTAAAGTGAGTTTCTTGTAGACAACATAATTGTATTTTCATCCACTCAGACAATCTGTATCTTTTAATTGGTATATTTACACCATTGATTAAAGTGATTATTAATCCAGTTGGATTAATATCTACCATATTTGTTACTGTTGGTTATATGTTGCTCTTGTTCTTTATTCCTGTTTTTATTTCCCATTCCTTTTCTGCCTTTTGTGGTTTTAATTGAGCATTTTATATGATTCATATAAAATTCCATTTTTCTCTCTTCATAGCCTATCGATTATAACTTTTTTAAAAAATGTTTTTTAGTGGTTGCCCTGTAGTCTGCTGTATTTGTTTACAACTAATCCAAGTCCACTTCAAGTAACACTATGTCTCTTCATAGCTAATGAGAGTAGCTTATAACAATGAAATATTCCTAATACTTCCTTCTCATCCCTTGCATCGGGGCTGTTATTTACTTCACTTATACATAAGCATCCATATGTACACACATATAAGCATACGTAATTGAATACATTGTTGCTATTGTTAATAAGAGGTTTTTTCTTTTTACCTTATTCCTTTTCCAGAGCTCTCCCTTTCTTTATGTATATGAGTTCTGAGGAGAAGTCTGATGTAATTCTTATCTTTACTCCTCTATAAGTTTTTTTTTTTCTTTCAACTCTTTTCTTAATCTTTGATTTTCTACATTTTGGATGTACTATGCCTGGCTGTATTTATTTATTTATTTTTTTGCATTTATCCTGTTTAGTGTTCCCTAAGCTTCCTGCATTTGTGGCTTGGTATCTGAAATTAATTTGGAGAAATTCTCAGCCACTGTTACTTCAAGTATTTCTTTATTCCTTTCTCTTTTTATCTTCTTTCTAGTATTCCCCTTATGTATAAGTTATAACTTTTGCCCACTGTTCTTTTCCATTTTTTTCTAGACTTTTTTCTCTTTGATTTCAGTTTTGAAAGTTTCCATTGACATATCCTCAAGCTCAGAGATTCTTTTCTCAACCATGTTCAGTCTGCTAACAAGCCCATCAAAGGCATTCTTCATTTCTGTTTCAGTGTTTTTGATCTCTAACATTTCTTTTTAATTCTTAGGTATTATCTCTCTCTGCTTACATTATCTATCTGTTCTGGGAGGTTCTCCACTTTGTACATTAGAGTACTTAGCATGTTAATCATTAAGGGATTTTTGTTTTGTTTTAAATCTTGCTCTATTCATTCCAACATTCTTGACATATTTGACTCCAGTTCTGATGCTCAGTTTCTTCAAACTGTGTTTTTTGCCTTTTAGCATTTTTTTAAAATAAATTTTTGATAGCTGGACTTGATATACTGGGCAAAAGTAACTGCAGTAACTAGGCCGTTAGTAATGTGGTGGTAAGGATGGCAAGGGAGAAGAATCTTTCTGTAATCTCATGATTAGGTCTGTAATTTCATGAGCTTGTGCCCTTGGACTGTGAACTTCACACGTGCTTCTCAGTTCCCCCTACCTTACGGTGGGACAGTATGGCTAGACGGGGCTAGACTTGTGTATTTCCCTTTCCTTCCCCCACTTTGAAGACTAAGGGGAGCTTGAGTTGGGTATTTCCTTTTCCTCAAGTCAGTTGGGCTGATAAAAATCCCAATAGGTTGGGGTCTGGGAAAATAATTTCTCTTGAAGGCAATTCAGATTTTCCTACTCTGGTCTGTAGAGGTTTCTGCTTGTGGATTTCTGCTCTGATAAATTGTGAAGATCTGTATCCAATCTGTGTCTCTCTCCACTTTGGGGGGCAATGGTTTGCTCTGTGATCTCACTACTCTGATGGATCTAAGAAAAGTTTTTGTTTTTGCTTTGTTTCTTTTCAGTTTTTTTGGCTGTTTAGTTGTTGTTAGTTAGTGACTTCCAAGCTCCTTACCTGCTGGATAGAAACCAAAAGTCCTCTCAATAATTATTTAATAATGGAGTTAACTTTCTAAAATAAAACTGTCTTAAGCAGTAGTATACACATAACCAATCTTCCAGAAACAACAAAAATGAGGGAGATCTAGGGAGTAACGCAAACCCAACACTGCAGGCATAAATCTCTTTACTAGATACCTCACTTCTCCTTCCAAGATATGGTTAAATTCATTAAGTTGGTATGTACTCCCATTCTAGCTTGAACTATTTGAAACATTTTGTACAGTGGCCCAAGTTCTCAAAAATGGTGAAATTTGTACTGTCTACTTTTTCATTCTGTATTATTCTATTGACTATTTTTCAATCAGCAAATTAAAGTTTAGAAGTACTACAGTTTGCCCAAAGTCCCCCACTGCCAATTTCAAGCCTGAGTTTGAACCATGGAACCAGGTACTTGGCTTCCAGCCTAATGTTCCTCTGTTCTTCCCCACTACTGGGACATAATCTATCGTATTAGTCAATGTACTAATTTAATAATGTGATAGAGGAGAAATGGGGAGACGCCCCAGGGTTTAGATTTACAAGCATCACTTCAAAATTCCTAAGTTCCACACTGCAATTTCACTATTTAATCCCTGTCAAAAACTGTCATTCAAGATTTCATAAAATATTCTATCTCAAAAGAGACCTTGGAGGAGACTTACTTTGAAGTTTCCCTAAATGTCCCAAGACCATTATCTCTGAGGAGTTCATTAATTGCTATTACTCAGAAATAAGGAATTTCATGAATAGATGTGTCTGGAACACACTGGGTTAATTAGAATGAATCAGGTTCCTGTAGTGCAAGATTCTCAGAGCCTTTCGAATGCTAATGTGATGGCAAATCTGAGAGCAGATGGAGTCTGCAGCGTCTCCTGAACACCTTTGTCCACAGAATCCTTTTGGTCACACTTTTTTTTTTTTTGTTACAAACTAGTTATATTTTGGAAAGTACTGGTCTACTATACATGTACAGTTTTACTGAAGAGAAAACTAAGGCAAAGAGAGGTGTAGTGATTTACTGGAGGCCACACAGCTGATTAGTGGATGACACGAGAAACTGAGTAAGGGAAGAGGCTCCGTGAGCTCATTGAATAGAATTTTACCCAAAGAGGTGTGAATAATATGTTACAATACTTTACAGTTTACATAATGGTAACAAAAATGTACTTGACAGTAAAACAGTAGGAAGTGATGTACATACATATCATTTGTCTCATATATCTAAAGATGTCCCTCATCACATTACAGACATTACAGAAAGATCACATATTGTTTATGGCACAAATGATGTGACTCTTGTATTAAATTCCTATTTGACATCTGGAATACAAAACAGTATATTTACTTTACTGAGACCATTATTCCCACACACACACACATGTTTTAATAATTTACACATATGTATTATATTTCATAGGTCCCAGATTGTTAGAGAAGTTCAGGCTGGCTTATCCAAACTTCTCATTTTTTCAGATGAAGGCATTAAATGAAGACCCTTATTGATTAAAGAGCAAGGTCTCAAAAGGTTTTTTCTTTTTTTTTCTGGTGGCAGAGCTGGGACAGGAACTTGGTTTTCCTTATTCCTGCAGCTCAGCGCTTCCAATCCTGTGAATGCATTACAATGCCACATTATCAGCAATGACTACAACATTGTATCTGCAGTTAAAATTTCAATTATTTTTGTAGGATAGGGGACAATTCTAGGAAACAAACACGTGCCAAATCAAGAAAATAGATCATTCCCTGGCTATGGTTCCACTATTGCAGGCTATGTCTGTTACATGCTGCAAGTTCCCTAAATTCAGCTGGTCTAAAACACCTCTGTCACCTGTCACTGCTTCTACCTGTCATGAGCCAATATTGAACAAGGAGATTCTGTTGTGCATCAAATTAGTGTGCTGAACCTTCTGCTGGGAGACAGGATTGACCTTAAAGCAGAATGAACATCTTCCCTGTGTGCAAGGGCACCACTCATAATGAAATCAGCAGAAGGCCAGATACTGTTTTGAAGCTACAACTTCAGGAAACAACGTTAGAAGACCTGTATGAGAACCTGATTCCTTCTGTCCTAGGTGACTCATTTTGCAGCGTTCATTTTGTAAAATTCAAGTTATCCTGTGAAGTCTTTGCTTATTTCTCAGATTGGAAACAAATTAAAGAGGACAGTTAGGCAAATAAAGGACACTAGAATCGCCTGATTAAATATATTTTGTCACATTTTTGGTAAAAATAATCATAAGAACATTTTTAAAACTTGCAATTAAAAGATATTTTTTCTTAAATTTAGAAATAGTAAAAAGACTAAAGCTTCTGGAGCTAGGGTGCATGCTTTCACTTTCTATTATAGGTTCCTAAGAACTAACAGTTTGTCTTGATATTTTTTTTCCATTAAACACCTATGTATCTGTTACATATTGAACCACAAGGAGAGAAAAACTACTGTGAGAAAGGGAGAGTAAGTTTAAGACGTTTGCATGACGGGAGCCCATCAGGAAAAGCCGGTTCACACTAAGGGAAGGAAATTTGGGAAATTTTTAAAGCCACTTACCATCGCTATATCCCTTCACAAAGTAAATTGCTGTGTGCAGAAGAGACATTTGGAACACAAGAGGACACACAAAGTGGAAAGGTCTAAGAATATTCACAGGTGGCTCAGCTTCAGTGTCCAGAGCCAGGTTTAGAGTTGTACTTTAATTGAAAGTTTTTACCTGATCTATGAAGCAGTAAGATTCCAGGAGGAAGAATTCATTGAGGGAAATAGCTCTCTGCAATGATATGATTTAGGCACTCACATCTCTGATGTACTTAAGGAAATTATCCATGAGATTGTGTCATTAGTTTAAAAGCTAGTGCAGTTGTTTTGTCAGTATAATTTTAAGTCATCTAAGATTATTACTTGGAAAAACATATTTGAATAGGTATACAATTGTTTCAATATATTTTTAAATCGAGGTTTCAGAGAGTAAGTGCCTTTTCATTTATAACCAGTTACATGAATGAGCACAGAATCAGCCCTTTCCTACAGATGTGAGAAACTAATTACCCTTCCCGAATCCTCCATTAGGAGGAAGAGCATTTCAGGCCCCGTTGTGCCTGGCCTGAGTGCAAAGAGAGGAAAAAAGTCTTAAAATGTCTTTTCTAAAATCTTCTCTATAATTGATCACCTGAAAGTGTCAATTGAGTCTCTTAGATCCATGTGGCTTTGAAATTATTCCTCCAAATTCTGTGTTAAACTCATGACTTTCTTCTTAATATCGTTTTTACTAATATTCAAGCATAAGTTTACATCCAAAGGGGTTTTTCCTAAAACGTATGCAAATATACATGTAAAAAAAGTAGCAAAACTGGGGCCAGCCCAGTGGCCCAGCACTTAAGTGCACGTGCTCTGCTTTGGCGGCCTGGGGTTCGCAGGTTCGGATCCCTGGGCGTGCACTGACACACTGCTTGTCAAGCCATGCTGTGGTGGTGTCACATATAAAGTAGAGGAAGATGGGCACAGATGTTAGCCCAGGGCCAGTCTTCCTCAGCAAAAAGAGGAGGATTGGCATTGGATGTTAGCTCAGGGCTAATCTTCCTCACACACACACACACACACAGAATAAGTAGCAAAGCCAAAATCATATTCATAAGGGAAACATTTAAAACACTTGGGAAATCAGCGAAATAGAATATATTCTAGGGGCTGGCTCCGTGGCCTAATGGTTAAGTTTGGCACTCTCCGCTTCAGCACCCGGGTTCCCAGGTTTGGATCCTGAGTGCAAACCTAGACCACTCATCAACTATGTTGTAGCAGTTACCCACATGTAAAATAGAAGAAGATCGAAACAGATGTTAGCACAGGGCTAATATTCCTCAACCAAAAAAAAACAAAAGAGGAAGATTGGCAACAGGTGTTAGCTCAGGTCTTCCTCAACAAAACAATATATATATTCTCTTTTCCCAATGAGCAAATATTAAATGCTCAAAATATTAAGAAGGAAGCAAAAAGAAAGATAGACCTTGAAAGAGGATTGTAAACAGTTGTCAGGAATAAACTTAGGTCAGGAATATCGAAGAAGAGGTCTCCTTTTGCTTTAGATAAACAAAAGCCAAAGAATAAGGTGAGTTTGTTTTGCTAGATGGAAAAATTGTACATTTTCCTATTCTATTTGTGATGGGGTCATAGATGCTGTAAACTAGAAGACCAGCCATGCCAGCCGTGTTCCAACATGGGCTTCTACCTGGCAGTTTTCTGGGTTCCTCTTTCCAGAGATTCTCCTATATAAAAACCAGAGAGTGTCATGGTTCCCTCATTTGCCAGCTGTATTGTTCTTTGGATGGGGTAGGACAAGCAATGTGAAAAGTATGACTTTGTTACTTTAAGGGAAAATAAATTTTTAAAGTCTTTTAAGTTTTTAAAGTTTCTAATAACCTTTGAATAGGTTATTCACCATCTCATTTGCCCAGATGCATAAGATGCTTTCTTTGATGTAGCTGGGCCATCGCAACACTTACGTGGCACCTCCATTATATGCAAGTACTGCTATAGCAATATTGCTATTACTGACCAAGCTTTCATTTACTGAGAATCAACACTCTGCTTAGCATTGTGCCAGGAAATGTATATGTACCTCATATACTTGTATGATAAACAGGTGCCTATGTTCCCTGGAGTAGTCCACCATTTACTAGCTCTGTGTCCTTGAGAAATTCTTTCACTTTCTGATTCTTACCTTTTTTGTGTGTAAAGTGAGTCTTCTAATGTCATCAAACTTATAGGTTTTTTTAGTACTAAAGTGGATAGCACATTGCCTGAAACATGATAAGCTCTTGGTGAAGGGATTCCTATTACAGTCATTGTTATTGTTAGCTTCCCCTTCTTACATATGAAGAAAGATATGAGACACATGGTTTCAGAAATTTGAAATAGTAAATCATTAAATAAGGACAACAGTCGAGAATCAAATCCAGAGAGGGGGATTGTGGTAAGATGGCAGAGTAGGAAGCACCAGGAATCTGTTTCCCCATCCAGACAACAATTATACTAGCAGAATCTGTCCCATGTAACTATTTTGAAACTCTAGAGTCTAGTAAGTGTTTTTCAACTTCCAGAGGAAGGCTTGGATGATAAACTACAGTTAATTTCAGTCAAATGTAGCTCCTAGCTAAGCAGCAGCTGCCCATCACCCAGGCCATAGCCCCATGGCAGGCGGCTGTACCCATATTTCTGGAGCATAGCTTGCAGGAGCTAGGGTGGGCAATCAAGATTCTGTCCTACAAATACCAAGGATCTGTGTTCTGATTGCTGGTTCTGATCATGGAGACGCAGGCAGCCATTGTTGTTACACCTCCATGCATTGTTGCTATCCCCTTCCCCTCTAGCTGAAGTGACTTCCAGGGGATTTAAAGGACCAGTACCTTTTCCTCCCCGTTCATTTTTCTTTTTTCCCCTTTTGGGAGCCAGACATTAAAGACTACGACATCTAAAAGCAACCATAAATAGATGGGTAATTAGAAAGTCATCGTACTTGCCCAGGTTCAGAAAAGACCTGAAATTTACACCTCAAGCTTATCCTCAGCACAGAGACAGTCTATATCAATGAAGGAAAAACAAAACAAAATGCCAGCAAACCCTGGGGAAGGAGGAGAATCTTATCTCCAGTTACCACATTAATAGATTAAAATGTTTAGTTTTCAACAAAAAATCACATGCTATACAAAGAAACAGCACAGAATGTCAAGGCAAAGGAAAAAAATAGACCAACTGTCCCAGAGAAAGACTGTCTCCCAGATCTGCTATACAAAGACTTTAAAACAACCGTCTTAAAAATATTCAAAGAACTAAAGGAAGACATGGAGAAAATAAAAATTATATATAAATAAAATGGAAATATCAATATAGAAAACCTAAAAAGAAACCCCCAAGGAAATTTTGGAACTGAAAAGTACAGTAACAAATGAAAAATTCACTAGAGGGCTTCAAAGACAGATTTGAGTAGGCAGAAGAATCGGTGAACTTGAAAATAGGACAACTGAAATTATCAAGTGTAAGAAATAAAAAGATTGAAGAAAAGTGAGCAGACCCTAAGGAATCTGTGGGATACCATCAAGTGGACCAACACACACATTGTGGGAGTACTAGAAGGAGAAGAGAGAAAGTTGTAGAGAAAATATTTGAAGAAATAATGGCTGAGAATTCCCCAAATTTGATGAAAGACATGATTATAAATATCCAAGAAGTTCAACTAACTGCAAGTAAGATGAACTCATAGAGAGCCACACTGAAACATATTAAAATCAAACTATCAAAAGCAAAAAAAAAAAAAAGAGAGAGAATCTTGAAAGCAGCAAGAGAAAGTGACTCACCACATAAAAGGGATCCCCCAGTGAGAAAACCAGATTCCTCATCAGAAACTTTGAGGGTTAGAAGGCAGTGGGCTTATATTTAAAACGCTAAAAGGAAACTGTAAATTAAGAATCCTCTATATGACAAAACTGTCCTTTAAAAGGGATAAATTGGGACATTCCCAGATAAACAAAAGCTAGGGGAGTTTGCTATTGCTAGATCTGCCCTGTAAGAAATGCTACAGAGTCCTGTAGGTTGAAATGAAAGGACACCAGACAGTAACTTGAAGCCCTATGAAGAAATAAAGATTACAGTAAGGTAAATACATGATTATAAAAGCTAATTATAAATTATAAAAGCTAATATCATTGTAACTTTGGTTTGTAAACCCACATTTTGTTTTCTATATAGTTTAAAAAGCTAATACATTCCAAAGAACATTAGTTTTTTGACACTCAATATATCATGATGTAGTATTTTGACATCAAAAACTAGAAGGAGTGGGAATAGAGTTTTAAAGGAGCACTATTTTGTATGTTATTGAAGTTAAGATGATATAAATTAGAGTGTTAGACTTTTAGGATATTGAATGTAATCTCCATGGTAAGCACGAAGAAAACAGCTGTAGAATATAAGCAAAAGAAAATGAGAGGGGAATTAAAACACTTCACTACAAAAAATCAACTAAGCACAAGAGAAGATAGTAATGCAGGAAATAAGACAAAAAGCTATAAGGAATATAGAAAACACATAGCATAGTGACAAAAATAAGTTCCTTCTTATCAGTAATTGTTTAGATGTAAATAGATTAAACTTTCTAATCAAAGACAGATTAGCAGAATGAATTTTAAAAATCCAATAATATACTGCTATATTGAGTCAGTTTAGATCCAAAGTCACAAATAGTTGAAAATGAAAAGATGGAAAAAGACTTTTGAAGAAATAGAAAGATCCATCTTAAAATTCATATGAAATCTGAAGGGACCCCCAAATAGCCAAAACAATCTGGAAAAGGAACAATGTCTTATGATTCCAATACTGATTACAAAGCTACAGTAATCAAAACAGTGTGTTACTGGCAGAAAGACAGATATATAGATCAATGGAATAGAATAGAGAGCCCAGAAATAAAAATATATAGGTTTATCAAATGATTTTTCACAAGAGGGCTAAGACCATTCAATGAGGAAAGGAGAATAAATGGTGCTGGAAAAACTGGATGTCCACATGCAAAAGAATGAAGTTGGACCCTTCCCTGAAACCATATACAAAAACTAAGTCAATGGATCAAAGACCTAAATGTAAGATCTAAAACTTAAAAATCTTAGAAGAAAATATAGAGTAAAAGCTTCACAACATTGAATTTGGCAATGATTTCTTGGATATTATATCAAAAGCAAAGGCAACAAAAGAAAGACAAATTGAACTTCATGAAAATTTTTTAAAAACTGTACATTGAAAGACTCTATCAACAGAGTAAAAGGGAAAACCAGCAAATGGGAGGAGATATTTGAAAAAAATCATATATCTGATAAGGAATTAACATCCAGAATATACAGAGAACTCCTAAAACTCAGCAACGACAAACAACCTGATTCAAAAATGAGCAAAGGGCTTGAACAGACATTTTGTCAAAGAAGGTGTACAAATTGCTAACAAGCACATGGGAAGATGTTCAAAATCACTAATCATTAGAGAAGTGCAAATCAAAAACTACGATGAGATACCTCATACCAATTAAGATGTTTCCCATCAAAAAAAAAAGTAAGTGTTGGCAAGGATATGGAGAAATTGGAACCCTTGTGTGCTGTTGGTGGGAATGTAAAGTGGTACAGCCACCATGGAAAACAGTATGGTGGTTCCCAAAAATATTGAAAATATAATTATCACTTTACCCAATGATTCCGTTTCTGGGTATATAGCCAAAAGAACTGAAAGCAGGGTCTCAGAGGTGTTTGTACACATATGTTCATAACAGCATCATTTGTAATAGCTAAAATGTGATGCAACCCAGATGTCCTTTGACACATGAATGGATAAGCAGAATGTGGTATACACATACAATGGAAAATTATTCAGCCTTAAAAAGGAAGGAAACTCTGCCATGCTATACCATGGATGAACCTTGGGGATATTATATTGAGTGAAATAAGCCAGTTATAAAAAGACAAACGCTATACAACTCCACTTATATGAGTTACTTAGGATAGTCAAAATCATAGAGACAGCAAGTAGAATGGTGGTTGCCAGGGGCTAGGTGAAAGGTGGAACAGTAGTTACTGTTTAACGAGTTCAGAGTTTCAGTTTTACAAGGTGAAAAGAAGTCTGGAGATGGATGGTGGTGACAGTTGCACAACAATATGAATTTACTTAATACCACTGAACTGTACACTTAAAAATGGTCAAGATAGTAAATTTTATGTGTATTTTACCACAAAAAAATTGGAAAAGAATCAATTCTGACTCCAGAACTTTGCTAATTCTACTACCACACGTGGTGCTTTTTACACTATTTGTATACCTGCAAAATTTCCTCCATTTTAAACATTTTTAGGGAAGATTTTTACTCATCTTCATATCATTTTCAGTTAACTTATTCATTAATTCAGCGGAAAGCTATTAAACACCTTCTAATGTGCTTGGCACCGTGCTGAGATAAATTAGACTTATCTTGCTAGATATTCCTAACATTTTCCTTTCTTTAGATTTATTTTAAAACTTGTTAAATTTGTTGTAAAGATGTCATTCATTTTACATTTTTATTCAAGAAAGGATTATTTTACATTATTTTAGTTTACTCTTAATAGTTGCTTATGCCATTTGTTCTTTTGTTCAAGGACAACACTTATCAGTGTATTGTCTTCTATGAGTTTTCCCTTTATCATCATTATTTTTATCTTTTTTTTTTCTTTTCCTGTATGGAAGAAGCTAAAATTATCCAGTTTTTATTCCTAATTTTCTGCAGCATAAATGCTGCTCTTTAATGCCTCCCGTGCTAGTTGTTTTGCTTCCTAGCAATCTTTTATTTCTCATTGTATGTTTTTCTCATTTATCATTTACCCTTGTATCTTTTTTCTCCCTTTGGATTTCTCTTTATTTTTCAGCCATGTATACTAATTCCTGAAATTTCTCTGGGATATTATTTTAGTAGCCTTTCCAATACTGGTCTTTATGATTTGCATCTTCCCCCATTGGCCCTAAGTTCTTTGTATTTTCCTTTTTCTCCTTTTCATGCAAGCGAGAACTTTATAGCCTTAACTTTTGTAAAGAGGCAGATGTAGGACTTTCTGTGTCCCCGTTCCATGTCTGATGCTGTAATAACCGAAGTCCTCAACAGGATTTTGTTAACGGAGGATTCATGTGCACAATCCCTCCTTATGATTCCCACTTTATAGGTGATAAAACTAAGGTACTATGAAACTTGCCCAAGCTAGTCAGTAGCAGTAGCAGGGTTAGGCTGAAACCCAGGCAATGTCCTGAGAGTTCATGACATGCGCCACTGTGTCAAATACAAATTTCTTTTACTTTTTGACATATACTGTAAACAGAGAAAACACATACGTTCTAAGTTTACAGCTTAATGAATATTTACACGTACAGCACACCTAAGCAACTGGCCCCTAGAATATTCCCAGTTCCCCAGAAGCTTGCTTTTCTTCCCCCTTCCAGTCTCTATCATGCCCCTGCAGTTAACCACTGTCCCACTTCTTAACAGTAAAGAACAGTTTTATCTGTTTTTGTATCTTATAAAAATGGAAATATACAATATCTACTTAGCCTTGGTTCTTTCTTAAATTACTTTTATTATATTCATCTAGTAATTCTGTTACTATGAAATAATGCCATTGTAGGAATGTCTCCCAATTTATTTATCTATTCTAATGCTGATGGACGTGTGGATAGTTCCTGGGCTTTGTTTTTTGTTTGCTATTACAAATATTGTTGTATTCCAATATTTGCATTTTGCTTAACATTTCTAATGTGCATATGTCTAAGAGTAGACTTGCTGGGCCTTAGGATATGCCATTTTTCAGCTTTATTAGATAATCCTGAGCAGTGTTCCAAAGTGGCTGTGCCAATTTAACTCACCAGCAGTGTGTATGAGGACTCTGGTTTATTCATACCCTTGGTGGTATTTCACAGCCAATAGTTGGTGTTTTATCTTTTCACTTAAACCATTTGTATTTTAATTTGCACTTCTATGATGTCTAAAGAAGTTCAACATGTTTTCATAAACTTATTGGCCATTTTGGTATCCTTTTTTGTAAAGGGATAAGTCTTTTGTTTATTTTTCTGTTGGGTTGTGTGACTTCTTATTGATTTGTAGATGTTCTTTACGTATTCTAAATACAGTGCCTTTGTCATATATATTACTATCAGTATGTTCTACTAGTCTGTAGTTTGCCTTTAACTCTCTTATTAATATCTTGTGAGGAACATAAATTCAAATTTACTAAAACAAAAACTTATCAGTTTTATTTTTTTGTTATGTTTTTTGTGTCCTGTTAAAGATCTTCACCCACTCTACAATCAAAATTACATCCTCTGGTGTTTTTCTTTAAAAAGATTTTTTACTACTTTTCCATTCATATTTAGATCTGACATCTATTTGGAACTTATTTTTAAGTGAGAAGTGAGGTAAGGATCTAGATGTATCTTTTTAAACCAAATTTATACCTACTTGAGAAGACCATCTTTTCCCTACTGCACTACAGTTCATCTTTGCAGTGACACCAGGTGAATTTATAAGTGTACATGCTTTCTAGATTCTGTATTCTTGGTTGTGTATCTATATTTGTACCAAGATCATGACATGTTACCACAGCTTTGGAGTAAATATTGCTTTCGGTACTGTCCATTTGCTACCTTTCTTCTTCAACAATGTCTCTGGTGATCTTGGATCTCTGAGTTTCCCTTCAAATTTTAGAATTGTCAATTTCTACGATGACTAACACATGCGTGCACACACACACTCTGCTGGGATTTTAATTGGGATGTGTTGAATTTACAGATTGATTTGGGGATAATTTTTTTCTGTACATGATTGAGTCTTCCAAACCATGAACATTTTGTAGCTCTCCTTTTACTTCGGTCTTTTAAAGTTTTGTCAGTAATAGTTTTACTTTTTGGTGTAGAAATTTGCATACCTTTGCCATATACATAAATATATATATCTATTTATGTATATACATTTGTTAAATATATATATAAGTTATATATGTGAATAGTTTTCTAGATGTTTGATTTTTGGATGTTTTTGTAAGTGGTAGAATTTACAATTTCTTTAATGCTAACATAGATGGTATCACAATTTCTTTATCTGGTTCTTACAGTTCTTACAGTTTCTGTATCTAGTGTACAGAATAAAATTGACAGTGGAATATTTTATTAATTCTGTATTTTATGACTTCATTATAAAGATTGATGAATATTAATACTTTGCCTGAAGATTAGTTTGGATTTCCTAGATAAGCTGACTTCTACAAAATATAATTTTATAATTTTGTTTATTCTTTTCAACATCATAATATAATATTATATAATAGAGATTCTTTTCTGTGTATATTCTCAAGGGGAAAACCTTTCAATAGTTCAATATTGAGTGATCATGAGTCACGTGCAAAGTGGTAATGCCCGAGTCTGGTTGTGTGTGTGAGGGTAGGAACCTACTTCCTTCCTAGCGTTCAGCTTTTTTCTTGCTCTCTCATTTTCACCAGCCACTCTGACTGTGCCATGAATACTCTCACCAGTGGTAGATGGGTGATTCTTTTTCCCTGCAATGAAGTCACCAATCCAGTACTGTGGAGAGATTGTTTGAGGAGGGTATTTCCTTCAAGATGATGTACATTAAGTTCAAAGACCTCATGGTCGAGTTTAAAATTTGTTCCTAGACAAATTGATGCCTAGGACACAATATATACTCTCCCTAGGTCTTGCTCTGGCCCTCCCAAATACTTCCTCACTCAGTGCCACCCAACTCTGTGTCTACTGCTTTGGATCTCCTGGGGTCCCCTCACTCTCACCAGTTGGTGTGAAATTTCCCAGCTCAGTGGCTTTTAGGATGTTTTTTATTTCTTTGGATTAAGTGACAGCTTCAGCCTTAACTATCTCCGTAGATTTTCTGGCTCCTGAAGGAATTCTTATCTTCAACTCCCACATCTTTTGCATCTGAGCCCTTAAACAGATTCTGTCCTAGTATCATCTGATCTACTGTATAATGTCTCCAGGCCCAGTTTTTGCCTCATTCAGGCCAATAGTTGCTCTCATTAATAGAATTCAAATAAAATGTAAAAGCTATGGAACATGTACATAACTCATGTTCTGAGTAGAGGAACATTAGCAAGTAATTTTTAAAATTCCACTTCAGTTTGCCACTGTTCAGCTCAGAAGGCAAAGCCGTAGGATCTCTTAATATTGTGGTAATTAATACTCAGTATGTGATATCTTATTTTATTCAATTTAGACCTAGTATGCCCTGCCAAAATGCAATAAAGAAAATTTAAAAAGCGAAGAAGGCATAAATTATTAAAGCTTTTTTTCTTCCTGAAGATGATTTTAAATAATATTCAGTTAGTGCAATGTTGTCTAGGGCATTTGGAGATTACACAGTCTATTATTAATAAATATTTTGGCTGAGGTTCATTGCACAGGCAGAGATAATGCAAGTTAGTTGTATCTGTATTCAAGTGTGAATATATTGATGCACAAGGAAGGGTGTTGGGTGCCTTTCATCTGTCCCAAGGGAGCCTTGGTTGGTGAGAACTTCTGGAAAAATGTCTGAAGAGCAGCGGAGGTGGGAACCAGGAGCCTCACCTGCCCTCAAAATCAAGCTGACTTTGCCCAACATGAATTCTTTGAAAGTAGCATCCAAGAAGGAAAACTGATGGTTTCAGGTCTCTACTTCCCTTGAGCTCCTAGGAAGGGATCATGATTAAGAGGTAAATTAGTTCTCTATCCCTGAGATCATCTGTGCTCATCTGGATATGCTTATCAAAACCATGACTTCTATTTGTATGGCTTCTAGATATCTTTTGTACATGAAAACTAATTTTCTTGTGGATAGGGGAACAAAATGGAGTAGAAGGCACTGGCATGAACATAGGTAAGGGAGAAAGGATAAGCAGAGAACAAAGACAGTACATCTGTTTTCAAGATAGGGAGAGAAGATATGGACAGTGCTAGAGAATAAGAGATGCTAGCCTCCGCAGAGATGACGTGGTAGGAAAGGAAAAAAGGGCAGCTAATGTTTTTCATATAGTAGGGGTTTTGAGAGCATGTAGAGGGACAGGGAAAAATTGTAATCTCATCTTATCCATTCTACACCTCTTTCTTATGTCTGATTTGGACTGGCACAGAGAGGAGCAGTTGGCATTGGAAAATGAATGGGATTAGCCCAAGGGTTGTTTCAGAAAATGGACAGACTTCTCAACTACGTAAGAAAGAGAACTTCTTGGCCAGTTTTTTGTCTTCCACAATTCTCTGTACTTTCATACTTAAAGACTATCACAGGCAAGATATTTCCTGATATGGCATTTTGATCAAACAAATTATTGTGCACTGCTCTTTTTGTTGTTGTTCTTCCTCTCCTGGTGTATATGTAAACTTGAGATAAATATTTTTGAGAAGGAAAACAAAGTTATAGTCCTTGCCTCATAAAACTTACAAGAGAGATTTGTATACATAAAGCAGGCAGCACTTGACCAAAAACTGAAGGTAGATCATCGCTGTTCAGATTAATTGGAGAAGGGTTTAGTTGGGCATTGGGCCTTGGGAAATGTGAAGAACTTGGATACATGAGGAGACATAGAAGAGAAATAAGAGTTTGATTAAAATTCTGGTCTCTGGGAGGAAATACTCTGTAGAGCCCAGCCTGGCTCAATTAGGATATTCATATAGAAGTCTACTCCAGTTACCTGAGTCCTAAATCACCTCTCACTTCTGCACACCTTGACAGCTCTTAAATTTTTCCTTTATTATGTTCTATTAGCAAAAATACAAATAACTTAAGGTCATGGATCATGTTTTTTTTTTTTTTTCCCCCTGGGGATGATTTGCTCTGAGCTAACATCCGCTGCCAGTCTTCCTCTTTTTGTCTGTGAGCCACCACCACAGCGAGACCACTGACAGAGGAGTGGTATAAGTGCGTGCCCAGGAAACGAAACCAGGCCACTGAAGCGGAGCATGCTGAACTTAACCACTAGGCCACTGAGGCTGGCCTGGATGGTGGTATTTAACTGATTTTTTTTATCCCTGGAAGTGAATATAATGCTCTGGTAATAGTTTCACAGCAAGAAGCTTTCAGTGTGTCTTCCTAAGTCACTTGGTACTTTTCCTACATTCTTGACCTAAATAAAAATATACTAATTGTTCCAATTACACTGGACACAAAAGAAACAGGAAAGATCTGTTTACTAAACATATACATCATATTTATTGACATGCTTTTGCAAGTCCTAACTGTAAGCCCCATACTGAGCCCACAGGGGAAATAAGACAGGAAGGTGTAATAAGCTTCTCGAGCTAGAGAGTAGAGCCCTTCTGTAACAAAAGGTACAGGAAGTTACTGTGTTTATAAGGGGCATGAGATTGTCCTCCTGACTGGAGAGTGGACAGCAGCTGGAGATCTCCTTTGGAGACGATTCCAAGGTGGTGGCTCCACTCTGCCTGGAGCAAGTATCCTTTTTGTGAGGCTCTCCAGGAGCATTCTGGGAGTTCACCAGTCATTCTCAAATGTAACTTCCTGGTTGGGAGAGGAACCTGTAGAGAGAACTCAATTCAAAAAACAGTTTTTTTTTTTTTTTTTTTTGGTGAGGAAGATCAGCCCTGAGCTAACATCCGTTCTAATCCTCCTCTTTTTGCTGAGGAAGACCGGCTCTGAGCTAACATCTATTGCCAATCCTCCTCCTTTTTTTTTTCCCCCCAAAGCCCCAGTAGATAGTTGTATGTCATAGCTGCACATCCTTCTAGTTGCTGTGTGTGGGACACGGCCTCAACACGGCCCTAGAAGCGGTGTGTCGGTGCGCGCCCGGGATCCGAACCCTGGCCGCTAGTAGCAGAGCGTGCGCACTTAACCACTGAGCCACGGGGCCGGCCCCTCGAAAACAAGTTTTACAGTGAAAAAACACAAAATCCTTGGGGCCAGCCTGGTGACGTCGTGGTTAAGTTCGCACGCTCCATCTTGGTGGCCCAAGTTTCACAGGTTCAGATTCCAGGCACGGACCTACACACCACTTATCAAGCCATGCTGTGGCAGCTGTCCCACATATAAAGTAGAAGAAGATGGGCACGGATGTTAGCCCAGGGCCAATCTTCCTCAGCAAAAACAGGAGGATTGGCAACAGATGTTAGCTCAGGGCTAACCTTCCTCACCAAGAAACAAAACAAAACAAAACACCTCATAGTCTTTCTTTAAAAATGAGCAGGTCAGACTTGCTACATTGCTTTTCTTTGTCTACAACTACTCTATTGCCTTATCTTATATGCAACTAGAATTTTCCTCTGTTTTTCTAGTCCTCCTTTACTTCGATTCTCCCTGGAAGGGCCTCTAGCCAATAACATTTGGATGTATATCATAAAAATTACATTTATGACTAGATACTGTGGTGATTGTTGCAATTGGAACTCATAAAAAGGAATCGAATTAGTTCTCACTGATAATAACAATTTTCCCACTGCATCTTCAAAGGAGTAGAGGGACTTGGAACTGACAACTTGTCATATTTTAAAATTTGAATCTTTGCCCAAGAAAATATTTACAATTGTGCTCATAGTAGCATTTCTAAGAAGAAAGAATAGGAAATAAATTACCAAAAATAGCTAAATAAGTGATGGTATGTCAACATTATAGAATATTACATAGCTATTAAAAAGCATGAGATAGAACTATGTAATGATATGAAATGGCTTCTAAGACTTACTATTAAGTAAAAATGGAAAATTATAGAACTATATGAGCAATCTGAAATCATTTAGTAAACCCATAAGTAATATTGTATATACACACACACACACACATGCACGCCTTTGTATGTAGAGAAATGTACTTGGAAGGATGAACATAAAAATGATAGCAATGAGTACCTCTGAGAAGTTTCCAAAATTGTGAGTGGATAAAGCCATAGTTAAAGGAAAATTAGGTCATGGGTGGTATACAAAAATAATACTAAGAAAATAATAATCCACATGTCAACTCTGAGAATTAACCAATGTAGCATCTTGTCTATTTGTTTCTTCCTTATTTTTTTGGTTAAATATTATGAGCTCGTTATAAATATTTCACACAATAATGAAAAGTATCGAAATTGAAAATTAAAATAAAAACAAGTACTCTGCATATGAGATGATCATGGTTTCAGACAAGTCTCTGTTAAGTGTGCAGACAGAAACACACTTAAAAAAAGTCTAATTAAATCACATTTTATAAAAAATGTAATAAACTGTATTAAATGCAAGCTCACATAAATTATAAGGAGAACAAACTGGAGGAACTGCTGAATTTCAAATAAATGTTTCCTCATCACAAAATGTACCATTTCCTAATGTATTCCTTTAAGGTTAAGAAAAAGTTATTAAATCAGAGAATGCAATCATTATGTGTTTCTTTAAACTTATGTTTTAATTTTAGATAACTTTAATTGATTTCCTGCTATAAAAAATGAAAATAGCAGGGTTTTCATATTAGCTCCTATAATCCTTTCCCTCTACCTCCAGATTTTTGCTAGTTATGCTAATATTTTTACACTAAGGTTTTAACATTTTGTAACCATCAATTCACAGTTTAATACTGAATCTAAATTTGAATGGATTTACTTCTCATCATCAGTGTTCATTTTCTTTTCTTTTTTTTTTTTTGCAAGGAAAGATTTGCCTTGAGCTCACATCTGTTGCCAATCTTTTTTTCCTTTTTCCTCCCCAAAGCCCCAGTGTATAGTTGTATATCCTAGTTGTAAGTCATTCTAGTTCTTCTATGTGAACTACCACGACAGCATGGCAACTGACAGATGAGTAGTGTGGTTCCACGACCTAGAAGTCAACCAGGGCTGCTGAAGTGGTGAGCACTGAACTTTAACCACTAGGCCATTAGGGCTGGCTCCAGTTTTCTTTTTTTAAATCATTGTCTCCATTCTTGAGTTCTTTGTTGGACTACCAAACTTTAGATGACAAATTTTATAGGTTTTTTTTTTTTTTTTCCAAAATGAGTTTATGAGCTTTTTATTCACCAAGGCCATTCATATCTGAGCCTGTTGGGTAGCCATGATGCTGTTGTCCACACTTTCTTTCAGAATATTGTAGATACTAATCCTTTATTTTTTTGACATTGAATTTTGATATAGGGACGTCTGAGACCGGTCTAATTGAAAGGATGTCTGTAGAAAATTTGCCTTTTCTGCCTCTATAACAGAAAATTGTTTTCTTATTCTCGCAGCTTAGTAGCTTAACTGGTACATGGGTTAGGATTATGTTATGAGGCAATTAAATGTCATTTTAGTTTTTATTTGCCCTTATGTAAGCACTTGTGAGAAATGCCTCCAGTTTTCTTTCTTTTTTTTTTTAGAAAAATATATTATCTTTATTCTTTGTCAATGTGCAGATTTTTTTCCCAGTTTTATTGAGATAAATTGACATGCATCACCATATAAATTTAAGATATAGAGCATAATGGTTTTACTTATATATACTGTGAAAAGATTACCACAATAAGTTTAGTTAGCATTCATCACCTCATGTGGGTACAATAAAAAGAGCAAAAAAAAAAAAGAAAAAGAAAAAAAAATTTTTTTTCCTTGTGATGAGAACTGTTAGGATTTACTCTTTCAACAACTTTCATGTATATTATACAGCAGTGTTAACTATAGTCATCACGCTGTACGTTACATCCCTAGCACTTGTTTATCTTGTAACCAGATGTTTAGACCACTTTTCTCCAGTTCCCCCTCCATCTAACCCCCCCACCTCTGGTAACTACAAATGTGATGTCTTTTTTAGATTCCACATATAAGTGAGATCATACAGTATTTATTTTTCTGTCTGACTTATTTCCTATTTTTTTGTGGCTGAATAATATTCCATTATATATATATATATTTGCCACAACTTCTTTATCCATTCCTCTGTCAATGGACACTGAGGTTGTTTCCGTGTCTTATCTATTGTATGCCTGTTTCTTGAATTATGTTTTCTTCTAAGACAGAATTTTTGCCTTTCTTACAGTTTCCTTCCACACTTCTCCACTTTTAGTTTTTTTTTCTCTAAGACTAGGTGAGGCAATTCTTGCTCATTTTATCTTATAGGTGTGGCGCCTTGATTCTCTCATAGTGAATCAGCCTTGTTGTTTTTTTTTCCATATTTCAACACTCTTCTCAGTAGTAAATTCTACAAATTGTCAGTCAAAAGAGGAAACTATGCATATGCTTTTTACGCAACTCTATATTGAACATACTAGTGAGAATATTTAGAATTCTGTTCCCTCATCTGCATAGCTACTGTGATGTTGGTGGGAAGCTAGGGGAGTTGGCTTGGGGATGGAGGAAGGTAGGCAGGTAGAAGAAGCTAAAATTTAAATTTCTATTTGCTGTAGTCTGTGCCCCTGTTATCTTACTTCCCAGGTGGTTTCCCCAAAGTCTCCTCTTCCCAGAGGGAACACATTTTCTAATTGACATTTCAGAAGGAATGCCTTATCCTAATTCAGACAGAATCTCCAAATAGGCTACTGTGGTCCTGTCTCAAATTATAACCAGAATAGTTGGTTTCTTATGTATGCATGTATGTATGTATTTACATCATTGTTTTTGTTTTGAGGGTCATGTGGAGTTGGCTTCTGCAATCATCTTTCATTTTTGGAAGGAGTATCATCTGGCCTCTGTGTGTCACCCAAATGACAGATTTGATGTTATGTTTTGGCTTTAGTTTTCTCCAAGGTCTGTTAGATCCGTCCATGGCTTCTGAGAAGATGGATGTGGTTTCTCTCACGTGTACCATAGGATAACAATGATAGCTAACCTATCCCAATTTTTGCTGTGGTCCCCACTCAAAGCTAATTGCTTGACATCCATTAGTGCACTTAGCTCTCATAAAAACTTTATAGGGTGAATTTCTAAAAATTATTTAATTGCTCTCATTGGTTTATGATACTGTAATTTCAGGTGTACTTGATTATATATTGGTTTCTGTATAGACTGCATCTTGCTCACCCCCAAGAGTCTAGTTTTTATCTGTCACCATACATGTGTGCCCCTTTACCCCTTTTGCCCTTCCCACACCCTATTCCCCTCTAGTAACCACTTAACTGTTCTTATAAAGTGAATTTTTGAATTCTCGTTTTATAGAAGGGGGCAGTGAGGCTCAGAAATTAGGTAACTAATATACGGTCACTAGACTGGTTAAGACAGCATTTAAACTCAGGTTTCTCCAACTATAAAGATCCTATTCTAACCACTCTGCCTTACTACTTTCTTTCTAGAGTTCTTGTGATGTGCAGTAATACAATTTATGTGATAATTAGTATATAAATGTAAAAACAACATATAATTATGAGTTATTTTATTTTGGTCCTCATACTACAACTTATTAATTATGTGATGTTTCTTCCATCCCAGAAAACTCTCTGAGCCTTGAGTGCTTCATTAGTAAAATGAAGTCCCTACTAAAGCTTTTTACCATGTTTCTTTGAATCTCAGATTTACTTCCTTACTCATTTTATATTTATTCAATAAAATTTTTCAACACCCTTTAAGTGACAGACACCTTTCTAGGTTATAAGAAAAAATTGTGAACTAGAAAGAAAAGCTGTCACCCTCAAATTTCATTAGGGGTAATCTATAAAGAAAAAAATTAAAGAAAATAAAAAGTATATAAGATAAGGAATGTAAAGTATCTTTTTTAAGAAAAAGGAGATGGTGATATTTGAAGAGGTGATTTTTGAACACAAACTTGAATAAAGTGAGGGTGAGAGAGATGCTAAGGCCTAGAGAGAGAACTTTCCAGATTAATTAAAGGCACATTCAGAGGCCATGAGGTGGGAAAGAATTTAGAATCTTCAAAACACAGTGGGTTGAATTGAGACCACCGATGTAGAAATGCTTTGTGAATTATGCCCTGATAAGGATGATTCTTATATTTTTTGCATCATACTTTTTATTTATTTTGTATTAGAGAAACAGTTGGAAAATTCTTGATCTCTCCTGCAGATGAGTAAGTCAGAGAGACCCAGTGATGCTAGTAATTGATATGCACTTGAGTGTTTATATATTAGATATTTGACTTATATTTTCAAAGCCTAGTTTTATGGGAAATAGCTCTTATTTCCAACATCTCCCTTACTCTTGTCCCCATTTATATGGTTATCAATGAGGAAGTAGCCATTTTGAATCATATGAACCTGTACCCTGATCACATAGGAGTCCCTAACTCTACTTATGTTACCCCTTCCTCTCGATAATGTATTTGGCACTGAAAAAAAGTGGAGCTGATTTCTTTTTCTCCATTGCTGAAGGATAAAAGATAAAGGTATGGAACTCTTTATTGCTCCTTTCTGCCATGTGGGAATTGTGCATAAAACAGAAATAGAATGAAGAAATATAAAGAGTCCATAGACAAACGATATGAAAAAAGTGCTGCTGATGTGTATTCAACCCCTGGTTCTGTTTATTCCTGAAATCTTCCCGTCTTCCCATCCTTGAATTACCTGAAACAGCCCTGTAATATCGATTCCTCCCTTTTGACTAAGGTAGTTCAGACTGACTTTATTGTATACTACTGGTATTTTCCCATGTACAATTTAATCTGATTTTAAAAATGGCCCTATATAAAAAGGCATTATTGTCCTAACTTTATAGATGAGGAGCCTGAAACTCAGAAAGTTTAAGTGCCTTATGTAAGATCATATAACTAGTAAACTAAACACCTTCCTTCAGATCTGAGGCATAGAAAATCATGTAGAAGAAAGTGATGATAGGTATAGTGTATGGGGTTCACATTAATAATGACTTCTTTGACTTTTTATACCAACCTAATGGGTGGCACAGAGGTTAATTCAGATGTTATTGATGTGCAGGTTTATGGTTGGGCGTGTTAAATTACATGCAAGTGAATACAGGAGAGATTGAGGAGTGATGCAAATGAGCACATGTGCCTTGCCTGTTATTGGTTCATTATCTTGTACTTGGTGATCATGGATTTGGATGGTTTTCTAAGACTAGTAGGTTAAAATTCAGCATCTTTGACAGAGGACAATTGGCTTTGGAGAAGGAAAGACACTAACTGCTGGTATGGAAGAGGGCAGAAAGACTGCATTAGAAAGAGACCGAGTTTTTTAATTTAAATTCTCAGCCCTCATTTTCTCCCTATCAGCCCCACCTAGCTTCTATCTCAACCTTAGAGTCAGTGGCCCATTACTTCCACTAACTTATTACCTATAAACTGACCTCCATTCACAAGCATTGTCTCTATGTTCTCTTCCGTTAAAATGAAAAATGTGTCTCTTTTCCTTCTAAGTCTAATCATTCTATTGTGTATTGCATCACACTCCAGACTGCTATTTAGAGACCTTGCTTCCTTGGTTAGGCCTCCCTCTTCCCTATATCTTCAAATACTCATTAAAAAAATAAAAATTAAAAAATAATTTTAAAAAACCTTCCCTGAGTCTCATATTTCCCTCAAGCCCCTTCTCACTTCCCTTCATAGAGAAAAGATTTACAGGAGTGGCAACTAGTGGTCCCCATTAATCATTTTCCATTAATTTTTATTATCCCATTATTCCATCCCATGATCACAGACAATATCCCTATGGTGAAATTCCAATTGACTTTTCTTAATCCTTAAACTCTGGGTAGCATTTAACATTGCTTCTTATGGGACAGCGTCCCACTTTATATGGGACACTGCCACAGCATGGCCTGACAAGCGGTGCGTCGGTGTGTGCCCGGCGTCCGGGCTGGTGAACCCCAGGCCGCTGCAGTGGAACACGCGCACTTAACCGCTTGCGCCACCGGTTGGCCCCGAAATTGTAATGTTTTATACTTTATATTATAAATAATGTGAGGTCAAAGATTATTCTTATCTTAATTCCTTCATCCCTAATGCATGACACATAGTAGATGTCTAATATTTTTTTTTTTAAAGTTTTTTTTTTTTTAATAACTTTATTTATTTTTCCCCCAAAGCCCCAGTGGACAGTTGTATGTCATAGCTGCACATCCCTCCAGCTGCTGTACGTGGGACGCGGCCCCAGCATGGCCGGAGAAGCGGTGCATCGGTGCGCGCCCGGGATCCGAACCCGGGCCGCCAGCAGCGGAGCGCGCGCACTCAACCGCCAAGCCACGAGGCCCGCCCGATGTCTAATATTTTTAATACAAATAAATGATTGGTCATCTACCCTATACCTGAACTCCTTTATCAATGATAAATAGTGAAAAAGAACTAGTAAGACAGGAAATTTAATCCTAATTTCCACTCTGCTTTCAATTAGCTGCATGATCTTGGGCCACTCAACCATTAGAATTAGGAGGTTTCTCAAATAGATGATTTCCAAAGAACCTACAAATATGACATTACATATGTCTACCAGATTAGAGCTCACAGATGAGCAAATGAAGAATATGGGGGGACAAAAACTGATCAATAAATAGAATTTATGCAAGTAACATTGATATGTTTCCTTAAAAGATAAGCTTTTAGGATTAACATGTTAAAAAGAGAAAAGACCTCTCTACCTCAGTCCCCATCACTCCTTATGTATTGAATTGGACATCTAGAATACATGTGCCAATTACATAGGATACTAGGCATAGGTTAATTAATGTTTCCCTGATAAAGCAAAGCAAAAAAAAGTTAACTGCTCTTTAGTGTAGGTTAGCTTATAAACACTGAGATATACTTTGTTTTTTCTGTAAAGGGTCAAAATGGTCAAATATTTATTTTTTTTATTATTTCTTATATTTTTTGTAAGGAAGATCAGCCCTGTGCTAACATCTGCCAGTCCTCTTCTTTTTTACTGAGGAAGACTGGCCCTGGGCTAACATCCATGCCCATCTTCCTCCACTTTATATGGGACGCCGCCACAGCATGGCTTGCCAAGAGGTGTGTCTGTGCGCGCCCGGGATCCGAACCTGTGAACCCCGGGCCGCCGCAGCGGAGCTCGCCCACTTAACCACTTGCGCTGCCGGGCCGGCCCCAATGGTCAAATATTTTTAGGTGAAACGTTTTTTTGCCAAGTCAGTCAGTCAAAACATAAAAGTTCATGTGTTTGAGGAAATATGTGTCAATTTTACTCTTAAAAAATTGCCCCCTGGCCTTGCCTGTATGTTATTTTATGAAACAATAAACTTCTACCAGAAAAATTTGAGTACCATCTGTTATGAAATGAATGTTGAATGGCTAAATATTCTGCCATTCGAAATAATAAAAAACAATCTTTTCAGTAAAGAGAATTTCAGTATCTTGAAGAGCATCTTTCTACAAAAGAGACAATTCTCCTTTACTAATTTAGTACTCTTTAACACAATAAACAATCTTAGGTAATATTTTATTTTTAAGCTTAGTAATAAATTTCAATTGACACAAAAAATAGCAGTGGAATTCCAGGGAGTAACATATTACCTCTGGGTACCTTGACTCAAAGAAGCCAAACATATTAAATCTACTGTGATGAATGGCTTAAGAATTGTTAATGATCAAAATAAATGCTCATTGCCATGCCATGACAGATGTGTTAGTCTCCATACACAGTAGTAACTAAATGTTGATTGCCGCTGTGAGGAATAAATACAATCATAGCAGCTGGAGGTGTTACTCTTAATCATAAATGTGATCTTTCTTGTCTACTTTTCACACAGGAGTTGAATGCCAGTGGGGAAATTGTGGTGGAGAAAAAGTGACCTTCAGAGTCTCCTCATTCCCCTTTCAAAGTCTTTACCTCCATGCAAAATGTAAATAAGGCATGCAGATTTTTTAATAGGATTGTATGAATATTAATATCTTGACTTTTTGTGATTATCTTTGGTTATAAAGGATATCAAGCATTTGGAGAAGCTGGTTGAAGGGTTATATGGGTACTCTTTGTTTAAAAACCTAAATAAAAATGTAGCCCCTAGAATTCAGCTCTGCGATCACAAAACAGGACAAAGAAGGGTGGGCTGGAGCTGACAGGTAAAAAATGAATAACTGACTCTCTTACTCTGAAGGGCATTGCTCTGTCACTGGATCCCAGCCTGTTTATCTAGGACGCTCTGTTCCATTAGCACTGAGAGAGTCACGACTTCGAAATGAAACAGGCTGCTGGCTCTGCCCAAGGCCTTCTGCCGTGGCTTTAGCAAGTAAAACTGCTTTTTAGAAAGTTATCACCTCTGTAAATGGCAGCCTTCTATTTCTCTGAGACCTGAGCATTGATGTTACTGCCCAGAGAATGGGAAGAGAGGGGATTTACTGTATAAAAGTCTTCTTAATAAATCGTTAGCCTCAGCAGAAATGTTTCCCTAATTTATAGAGGAAGTGATGAATCACTAGAAAATACATTCTTCTTATTAAAGAGAGCCATTGGCCTCTTGCCCAGCCCCTCATGGTCTAGGCTAAGGGCATCTGGACATCTATCAATGCCTTGGAGGCCCTAAAAAACTGGAGTTCAAGAAAACAGATGATTGTGTGTGGGGAGTTGTTGTGTACATGAGATGTAAGGGGAAAATAGGTTCCTATTTCATGGCATAAGGCTTAGAGAAGCTCTGTGTTTATTTAGTGATGAAGAAGCATAAGTTAATGAGTCCTGCACCTGTGGCCAGGTACTTACCTGGAATGTTCGGACATTTGAAGTTGATGGACATCCAGGAGTCTTGGGAACACATAGGAAGACTTTCGCTATCAAACCTCTGTTCTTTTTACAGGATAAGGGAAAAGAGTAGGTGGGAGATTGAAGAAAACAATGAACTCAGAATGATAGGGTGAGATGGGATGAATGAAAGAAGAAAGTAAATGAATAGTTGCTTAAAAAAAACCCACAAAGATATAGGGAATTGAAATCTGAAATCATTCTGTTTCTATAATTGCTTAGTCGTCCACTACTTTGGACCAAATCTAATGTCATTCTTATTTTTAAATTGTTTGGGAGCTATCAGAAATTCATCTGTTCTGTCTCCTCTAATTTATGAATATGAAAAATCCTAGACATCATGATAGCTTGACAGACATTCCATGTCATACTGACCTTAACGCCTTCTGATTGTTCTTCCCTTACAGAAACAGCTTTGGGGTCTCAGATTGCCTGGCCCACGGGTCTTATAAGTCGGTGTCTTGACCTCTGGATAAGAGAAAGACTGTCTAATATGAGCAGTTGGGAAATATTCTCTCTTAATTCTCCCCAGAGAGATTGCTTTACAGTCTCTCCCTGGGCTGTGTTGTAGAGTGCTGCCTCCTCTCCCAATTCATTGGTTAACTCTGGGGCCTCAATAACAACCCTTTCTTAAAGAAACATTCACTTCATACTTACCTATCACATTTATTCCTAATTCCAAGCTTCTGTGATGTGAATGATGTTCCCAGGATTCGGAACATTTTCCTTCCCCTTATTAGATCACTACCAATCTTTGATGGTTAGTTCTGACTCTGAAAATTTAGACCAGGCTATCATTCCTGTGAACTACATTCACATCACCCCATAAAAAGGTGTTTTGAATGCTACAATTGACTTATTACATATTTACAGATCTCTTCTCTTTGCTCTTGCTCAACTCACATTCCTACCTCATCTCTACTCACTTATCCGTTTGGGATCCTGCCTCCCACTTTGCCTTCTCCTGAGTGGTAGTTGTTTTTCTGGCCTGTTCTTTTTCCCATTCAACCATCACTGCCCTTGAATTCTAGTTAATTCTGTGTTTCCTCAAGCATGAGAAGTTTGTGTGGTCACCCACGGTTTCCTTATAACTTTTTTTCCTAGAAACCTTTCTCTAAATGACCAAATCTCACATTTTAGTATATCTTTCCCACTTTCCCCTCAAGACTCACTGATATTTAATGAAGTCTGTATTATGTTATCAATGTAAACAAACTATCTGTTTTATAGTATGAAAATAGCGTTATTTCCTTAAAATACAACTCTATGAAGGTATTGAATATGCTTGTTCAAGCTATGTATATTTCCACTGACAGAAAGCCACCATTTAAGAGACTACTTAACAAATAGCAATACCTTCTCTGGCATTAATTCACCACTTTGGTTGTAGTTAGAATTAGCTAGGGACTTTAACGTAAAAACACTAATTCCTAGGACACACCATTTATGCTTTGGCTATATTCCATAAAAAATGCTTTAAAAATCTGTCCAGACGATTATATTACCCTACCATTATTTGTAGCCACTGAGATAAAGAAACAAAGTGAATTATTATTAAGCTCCTATATTAGAGGCAGGCATTGTAAGCAGCCACTTTTCATATAAACCTAACCACAGATCAGTTTCAAAACTCATTTTCTAGATTTGAAACTGGAACCTGGAGAGATTAAGCAACCTTAGGAAGATCATAGACTAGCCAATAGTAGAATGAGAATTTGAACATATAGTACTCTGACTTCTGGCTCTGAGTGCTTTTGAAATTTATGATGCTCTGTTGTTCGAGACATTTCAAGTATCAGCCAGAGGACACTTCGTGATACCTAATAATCATACCAGATGAGTTGATAATTTTTTTCTATTTAATAAACTTGGCATTCATTTGCTCATCTTTTAGTAAATGTATTTCAAATATTTGCCATAAAGTAGGAACCAAGATAGATATCGAAAATGTTTTCAAGAAGCCCACAGTCCTAGAAGGGATTCAGAAGAGTTCACAAATATTTTACTAATATATTGTGACTTACAATTCTGATTATGAAAGAGTTGGTATCAGACTCACTCTCACACCTTAAGCAATTGTAGAATTTGGCCAAGGTCATAAATTGACTGTTCTAAGGCGTTAGGCAATGCAGAGTGGGGCAGTGGTCCTTGAAAGAAAGGAAGCACATTAGATGAGTTCCATATTCAACCCAGATCTGCCGACGTTTTCCAAAAGTGCAGAAAGTTCGAGTCCCAACAGACAGCTGAAGTTTCACTGCTTGAAAAAAGCAGCAGAGCTCAGGGCTTTTAAAGTAACTGAAGCTTTCAAGGCAGGGTAACTTAGAGAAGAAACATGTAAAATTTTCTTGGAGTTACCCCCTTTGTTTTTGGCTAAATTCTAGGTGACATATGGACAGGGTGAGATTGTACAGGATCTAGCAGAAAATACATGATGGGTTGAAAGCTGAACAAAGATTTCAGATATTGCAGATACCTGGGGATATGTTGGAGTTTTGAACTAGTTTGAGTGAAAATAGTATAAAGAATAACATGAACTGTCACTTGAGAGCCTAGAAAGGCATCATCCTAACACTAAGGTCCATAACCTATTAGTAAAGGCTATGCTTTCGTAGAAAGGATAAAACTAATATAGACTTTCCCTAACAAAGCCAAAAATGAATCCTTGACAGGATCAAAATGATCTGCTAATAATCTAGCTGCCTTTCTTTAAAAAATACATGCACACATACATATACACAAAGTGTAGACATATATACAGTATGTATATACATAAATATACACGCATATGTACAGTATATGTATAGATACACAGTGTAGAAGATTGTAGTCACAAAAGCAGAAGTGAGAGAATGTGGCAGAGGAAACAAAAGATAATAAATGAAGCCTAAGGATATTCCATATTTGATAAAAGACATTAACCCATAGATTCAGAAATCTTAGAAAGCCACAAAGGATAAATAAAAACAAAACATAGCACATCCATAGACAAGCTGCTGAAAATCAAAGTATTGAAAGATAAAAACATTAAATAATGCATGTAGGTTCGATTTATCAGTAAGATATAAAAATCCAAAGCGTGTACTCATCCAACAACATAGTTTCAAAACAAATGAATAAAAATTGATATAACTTAAGAGGGATAAAAAACAAGTGGTGGTGGGGGTTGCGGAGAAGGGATGAATAGAGCACAGAAGATATTTATGGCAGTGAAAATACTCTGATACTATCATGATGAATACATGTCATTATACACTTGTCCAAACCCATAGAATGTACAACACCAAGAGTGAACCCTAATGTAAACTATGGACTTTGGGTGACTATGAGGTGTCAAAGTAGGTTCATCAATTGTAACAAATGTACCAGTCTGGTGAGGGATGTGGATAATAGGAGAAGTTTATGCATTTGTGGGGGCGGTAAGTACATAGGAAAGGTCTGTACCTCCCTCTTAATTTTTCTGTGAACTTAAGACTTCTCTAAAAAGAAAATAAGGTCTTAAATAAATAAAGACAAATGTTGAAGAAATGCAAGATGGTCATCAACTCCATATAACTTACTTCTGGGTTAACATTTTATTTGTATGTTTTCTCCAATAAAAATTTAATTAGAAAAGAACAAGTATATATGGAAATTTCAGTACATCTCTGAAGATAAAAGATAAAATAAACACACAGGTCAATGGAGCAGAATAGAGTCCAGAAACAGAAAACTAAGAGAAACTAGATGATTTTAGGTTTGACAATGAGTTTTAAGATACAACATCAAAAGCACAATCTATGAAAGAAAAAAATTGATAGGTTGGACTTTATTTAAATGAGGTCTCTGGGCCAAAGATTTGCCAATAGAGGAGTCCACATGAGCAGAAATCACCAGGCCCTAGTGCACTCACCATGCTCAGTGACTGGCTGACAGCTGCCTGGGAAGTCCATGACCTTGACTCAAAAACTCAGGTAGAGCCTACAAGTGCTGACACCCGGAAGCTGTTAGCTACAACAGCACTCCTTGAGCTGAATGGAAAATCCTTTCTTTAATGAAGAGCTGAGCAGCAAAAAGCAGGCAGAAAGTTAGTCAGCCAAGAACATTTATTAAAACTCTGTACAGTGTCTTGTATTGTTCCCATTTATGAGTAGATCACTACCTCCATCAGGCCACGGTTTATGACATGTACACCTTTGGATGTCCCACTGCATTCTGTATGGATACTGAATTGGCTCTATTAATGTCCAAAAGACAAAACAACTTACTGTTCTTAATCTGCTCTGGGATTATCTACTCTGTGTCAGGCACTAGAGTACTGTTTTGATGCTGGAGAAATAAAGATGAGAAAAATACAATCCCTTCTTTATTTGCATATGCAGCCTCAAATTTGCCTCTGAGAGTAGCTGGGTGAAATATAAGTAAGTTGCCATATGTTATTAACATTTCTGTGCCGTGGGTCCTTTACTGGGTACTTCTCTGAGGACATCGACTGAGAGCTACTCAACTTGACATCTCTGAAAGTGCCTGACTTTCACAGGCACTTAAGCGTTACTTTTAGAAGACTCGTCTTGCTGGGAGGATAAAGCATAAATATATTAAAGGGTTAAATATTACAAGAGATATATATCAAATAGAACAATACAAAAGGGATCACAGAGTAATTCATGCACAATAGATATTTGTTAAATTGGATTTTGTGAGAGCAGTAGAAGAAAAAGAATACCTAGTTCTTTTGTCACAGATCTTCCAAACTTATGGGAAAAGTAGGAAACACGAGCTCAAAAAAGATTCTAAATTATTTTCAAAGAAACATACGAAAACATGGGAAAAATAAGTACATGCATGTTGTGGGAAGGGTGGGGATACAGGTTGCCTTTTCAGCAAAGTGTTTACCATTGTGTAGACTGCTATTTGGCAATTTGGTATATTTGGTAAGTGAGCACCTCAGATTAAGGTAAGTGAGGGTGACTGTGGGATGGGGTGGAATGGAGGTTGGGTGACACTCATAATTTCAGGACTCAATAACTGGCCCGCAGTAGGTACCTCTTTTGAATTTACAGCCACGATTTTTGACAAATTGAAAAGTTTTGAAAATATTCTTCTCCCAGCATTAATGATCACAGCATCTCACTGGGCACTCAGGAAGCTATTTCCTCTCGTCTTATTTCTTCACTTAAAATTGATGCGTTTTACCTTCAGCTTACTATCTTGGTGCTCTCAGTGGTTTTACACATTTTGTTAGCTCTTTTCACCAACTGTCTATTTTAAAGAGAAACCAAACAACCACACACACACACACGCAAAAAAACCCAACACTTGTTTTAGTTTTTGCTGACTACTGAGGGACAAGGCCAGTACTTTAATATGTTTTGCTCTACTGCCCATTTAAAACATCCCAGTAACTTTGGCTGGGGTAAATCATCTGTTTGCTCTTCTGCTAGCTTTTAGAATTTCTTCATTATCTAATTTTTCTACCTAACTCTTTTCCCCAAAGAGTAGGGTCCTACAGTCCTATCTTGAATTATGAAAATGCAAAGATATTAATCCTTTACACTCTCTCCAAAGAATTCTAATGTGCGCTTCTGATTCTCACTCATACTTAAATAGACAAAACCACTCTAAGAAGATGAGGACTCTGCCATCTGATCTTCTTCTATCCTTTCCAAGGGCATTAGACAGAGTTTGGAGCCTGGAAGTACAGAAGGAAGGCAAGGAACCACTTTCATAGGTGCATTTTCATATTCCCTGCAGTTGCTATGAGAAAAGCTTTTATGTGAGAATAAGGCAGGGGGATCCAGGTTTGGTGAAGTCTGAAGCTTGTGCAATTTGGGCACCCCTATTTTAAACAAGATTACAACATTATAAATACAAATTTAGGAACAAAAGTTTCAGCTTCCTTAGTTCCTAGCGAAGTCATTTCATCTACTACAGTTACCTAAAGCTACAGTATCTCAGGACCTTGTGAGTGAAATTGACAGAGCAGTTAGACTTCAAGAGACAAGAGACTACAGGCATTTGGGGAGGAAGTGGCAAAGGAGGACGCCAGGTAGGAGGTGAGACATGGTTCAATTCACCCAACCTACCTGGACCACCCTGACTGTCTTCCCTCTTTCAGGTCACTTCCTCTTGGGCCTGTTGGGTCTTGAACTTACCAGTTGTTTAAGCCATTATGTCATCTGTGGTTGAGATTTATATTCAACCCAGAATGTTTCCAAAAGTTGTGAACATAAGCTTCTGTTTCTGATTCTGCTTTCTTGTGTCTTCACGTTTCTACCCTAGTTTGTGTGAGAAACTTCATCAACTTAACCTTAACATAATGATGATAGTTACAGTCCTGCTTATATGTTTTCCAAGCCCCTATGTTTTCCTCTCAGGAAATCATTACAATAAATTTACTTTCGTTTCTCCGGGTGTTTATATGTCTTTCTCCCCTGGTGCCTCAGGAACAGTCTCCTTTCAGTCAAAAGGAGCTCCATTGTTCATTCATTACAGTGACACTTGCAATCACTGGATTCTCTATTCACTAGTTCCGTTTATTCATGACTTTGAATGATGCAGCCTCTGAATGATGGATGACTTCTGCCTACCTATGCAATACCAGGAAATCTCTTCACTCTTGTAATCCAAAAGCAAACTTGAATTTAAACATTACAGTTAGAAACCTGCTCTATAAGGATAATCTGAAGACCTCTTAATTTGCTCTGGTGATTGTTCTTAAGTATTAATGTAAGCAGTACTTAACAGTGTACTAGCTGCAAGGAAAGAAATGTAAACAAAGATGTACACTGCTGCTTAGTGAATTTATACTTTGAAAAGATGTGTATGTATTTCCATATATACATATATTTATGTGTGTGTGCATTTCTCTGTATACACTCTCTCTCTATCCCTCTCTCTCTCACTCACTGAGAAGCCAGGAAGAGTCCAAGGAGAAAATGGGAAGAATGGCCTGGAAAAAAGTAATCATTAGATTATTAGTTAGGGATGTGTTTTGTGCATGTAGGGGGTGTGTGTTTCTAAACAGATGTTCTTACAAAATTCAGAATCCATTTGAAGGCACTTGTGAGACTCTTAGAACATGTAGATTTAACAAAAATGCAACAAACCAGCTTTCATTTGGAAAAAAATTTTTTGTAATTTATCTTAGAGCAGGTAGGTGGTAATAGATCTAATAGCTTAAAAAAGTTATCTATAGATTTCTGAATTTGAACAATTTCCATTTGGTCATTTCCAGTGCCTGATACAATGTTACGATGAGCCTATTTTCAACAACATATGAAGTCATGTATCCAACAAAATTGTGTAGCATAGCCACTGTGTACTAAGCACTGGTCTAGGTACCCACGATATAATAGTACACAAAAGAGGAAAGGTTTCTATCCTCTTAGAGCTTACAGTCTAATTGGAATGACATACTTACTTTTGTGAAAGTGTTTTATTATTAAAACTGTTATAAACGGTAAGGATTATGGAGGTCTTATGACATGAGGCAAGTAATACTTATAATGTCTTTCCTCTTTTGGAATCCATCTCCCAAAGGACCTGAAAAACTGCATCTAATGCTTTAAACTTATTTATCTAGGATTTCTGCTGTTGGCCACCTTGACATATAGGATGGGGAAAAATCTGGGTCTCTTTTGGCTCAGGGGACAGTAGAGTACTCTTGTGGGTTGCCTCTCTTCTTGTTGTTAGTTTCAGACATCCATTTCTCTGAGGACTCAGGATTCAAAAGCTGATAGCCATCGAGGGAGGCAGAAGTGGGGGCAGGGAGTATGGAGTCATCAAGAGAGCAACAGCTATTTCACAATGTGGAGCAAAGTCAAACCACTTTCTTGGTTCACTTGCCCCAACTGCCCTCCCACTGGGCTTTTGTTAAACCTTGGTTATGTGGATAACATAGATAGCAATGGATATTTTTAATGGATTAAATATCAATTTGCAGTCAACTACCTGAGAATTGACCAAATCTATAGCAATGGATATTTTTAATGTATTACATATCAACTTCAAGTCAACTACCTGAGAATTCAGATTACTGAAATCAATACCTCAAGGCACATTTTAGCTTAGGGAGAGCCCAGAAAAAGGGAGGAAATTTGCTATTAATTTGGACTACTGCTGCCTTCTCAGTTTGATTCGCTCTTATTCATAATCACTATTACATTTTCCTTCTCTATTCCTCTTGTTTGTTTAAGGATATTTTGCTACTGCCTAGTCCTAAACTTTCCTCCCAATGACAAAAATGTCCCACCTCTTAATTTCTTTTTCTCACTTTTTAAAATTTAATTGATTTATTTATGTAGTTGAATTCAGTAAAGAGAAATTTTTATCAACAAATTAAACACAGAAATATTGTAACAAGGAAGACTTCCTGACATTTAGCTCCATTATATGGGCAAATAAGTTCCCAGGAGGAATTGTAAGGGGCCAGTCACCTGAACTTTTAAAACTCAACTGGTCAACTGGACATAGTTCTCCATGACGGGCTGCTGGGAATTCCCCAACTTCAACTAAACAAGAATGAAGAGAAAGATTACTTAAAAAAAAAGCCAAAACTTTTATTTTCCCTCTTCATCTGCAATTTTTCTCTGTGCTGAATGTTTAATTCCTGCTGAAATCAGCTATATCTATAGTCAGCAAGATTCGCTGCTCCTTCCTGTCAAAATTCATCAGGAACTAGAACAAAAGAGGAGGAAAGGATACTGGGGAAGCCCATAAAAGAAAAACAAACCAAAAAAACCGCTTAGTCCCATGGGTAAAGTCATAATTCAGCGTGGGAGAATCTGTGGTCTTATTTCTTGGGCTGCCCTTTATTCTGTAAACAAAAGGAAAAATGTCTGAAAATAGAACAGTAGGTCTTTCTAACATTTCATGGTGAAATTATCTGTTTATCCATCATATTCTAAAGTATCTGAGTATCATTTCAGTTGGCCAAAAGACAAAGCTTCTATCTCCATAAAAATTTTTTTTTCCCGTTATAACTTCAAGACAATTTTTCTAACATTTCTTTGCTGTGTGTTTGTTTACATACTAACCTCATGAAGTATTATAAAACACTTGCCTAACCTAAGAAAATGTGAAATATAAGCATTGCTACATTGAGGTAGGACTGTAAGACCCCAGGAAATGTATTAAAACCTCCTTTGCTAACATCATGAGAAAGATAAATCTCTCTGAAATTTCAGCAATACCTGTTCTTTTATAAGCCAAATATATTATGTACCTAATACTTGTAGTTTGAGGTATATTCACAAATATCTCCTTCTTTAATATCTTCACTTTAGTAAAATGCAGTCAATATTAATACTCAATGAGGAAACTAGCTCAGAACGGAGAAATAAATTGGTTCCTTTTCACAAAACTGGTAAATGGAAGACTGATTCAAAACCAGATTTGTTGATTCCAAAGCTCCATATTCTTCATTCTGCTACCCTGCTTTTCTCAAGCTTTTTTTAGAGCCTCAGCCTCTACATCTGGATGATGAATTTTACATGGTAAATGTAAAACTCCCTCCCTGTGTACTTGTACCCTGTCTGCTTCTATATGTGCCAGGCCAAATGACCACAGAGATAACACACAGAGTTGTTGTCTCCTTTTAAGCAATTGTTCATTCACAAGGAAATCCTCATGCAAATTCGCTTGGACTTTATGCCTCTGCATTGAAGGAATTAACCCTTCACTTGATCAAGCAAGGATCTTATCCATTCTGCTTACTCACTTTGCAGGGCCACTGACCCCAGCTTTTATCAGTATTAGCTAACCCTTCTTTCCCAGACCAGGGTACCCAAGGATATGCATATGCTCTGAGAAAGCAGAATATGGGAATAGAAGCAACTCATTTATTAGGCGTAAAGGGAAGGGCAAACAAGATGATATGAAACCCAGGGAATCATCAAAAACCTGAAAGCAATAAGGTCAATGAGGAATAATAAGTAGACAGATACAAATTAGTAAACAAAGAATTAATGCTCTGAGTTAGGTGAGTAACAGCACAGGAGGAAATACATGCGTCTAAAAACATCTTAGTAAGTCTTTTCAGTAGCCCTCAAGACTGAGGTTCTCTGTTCACTCTGCATGCTGCTCTGACCATATTCTCTTCTTTGTCACCCTCAAAGTCTTCATTCATTGGTAGGACCTATGTCTTTGGTTTACTTTGTGATATCTCTTCAGCTACGTACTGGGTCTGTCTTATCAGGCTCAACTCCTGAGTTTCAGGTCCTGGATAACAAAGTTCAACTTAGATGAAAAAATTCAAAAAAATTGTGTTTATTCCTTCAGTTTTTTTCAGATGTTCATCTAGATCTCATGACTATCTGAGAAAACAGCTGCCATTCTATTACTATACAAACAAAAAACTACCTGTCTCCAGCCACAACCAACAGACAGCGATCCCAGTTGGATCAGATCAGAGGGCAGGACAGAGCAAGCCAGCAGGTAACATCTTTATATACTTCAGAAGGAGCTAAATAAAGTGTGTTTGGATTTATTTAATCATTCTGTTCTAGTGGCAAGAGTAATAATAGAGTAATCCATCTTAATAACAGTACATAATTTTATTATTTACTATTTCCTATGACCAATTCTATAATATGAACATTAGCACATTTGCTCAATTATTTCTCATATCAACCCCATCAAGCATATACTGATATCTTCGTTTTTTGACGTGATACATCTGATCCTTAGATGACTTAAGTACCTTTCTGAAAATGACTTTTACACATGAAGTCTGATTCCTAAGCTCTATCCGTGGCTGCCAGGCAGGTGTGAGTGCCTGGCTGGCTTTCACAGTTGGTGGTGTTTTGTCGGTTGTACGTGTCTGATTCCCTCTCATTTTCACCACCTTGATGAGTAAGGTTTAGAAATAAAATGAAGTGGATGGAGCTCATAGTCAAGATGAGAAGTTGCATATAAGAAAATCAGGCAAACTGCTCAATAGAGTCATCAGCCCATAGGGATGAGGCAGAGAGAAAAATTCTGAATACAAAATCAGTGGGATGGAAATGGGCCTGACCAGGCAGATCCAAGGTCAAAGAAAGAGTGAGTGGCAGAGCTTGAAGAAATCCACAAAGTTCATCAACACCATATTAGAGTATCCTTGCATTGAGACCATGATGTTAGATTGTGACCATGATGGTAGATCTTTAGAACATGACATAAAATAGGGATGAGACTGGTGTTTTCCAAATGTGGAGAGTGGGTCACTATTGGATTTTGACTGGTAGAGGTATATTTATGTAAATACGTGAATTTAGAAAAAAAATATTTAAAAACTAGAAAGTGTAAATAGAGCATCAAACTCATGACTTCCTACATAAAACATTGCTAAGTTACAAATCAGAGATATTTCAATCCATATTGAGGTGGTAAATGGATGTGCCAACAATTATGAAGGCAGTCCTTGAATACTGTCTGAAGTTTGGAAAGTATGTGATTATACAATATGATTGAAGCATTCTTCTTCATGGTATACTCATCAGGGTACTAAATGGAAACAAAAAAGAAGGAAAAGGTAAATTTTGGGGGTTAATGTCCCAATATATATGGTCATGGAGCTAGAAATGCATTCTGCTTCAGAAAAATCATGTCAGTTGATATTAAAAATGTATTCTAATTAAAGAGAACATGAGGATGATATGAATTCACAGACAGAGAAAGCTGTGAGAGAAGACAAATTGTCAGGGCACCCCCTGGAGTAAAGGCCTCTCTCTCCATCATCGATATTCACTATAGAGACCATAACTTCTTGAGAGCAAGTGGGAGGTGGCCACCAAGTTGTTCTCTGGGTTCAGACTCCCAACCTGCTGACTATCTGACTTTCTGAATCATTTGTTAACTGGAGTCCATGGGTGAACTTATCCTTCCGTATGCCCTCATCAGGTGGAATATGCAAGTGTACCAAGAGGAAGGAGGAGTCCAATTTGTTACCTTGAAACAATGGACATACATCATTTTTACATTAAGTGTTAATTGATCCTTGATGTGGTAAAATAGTAGCCTGACTTTATTTTGAGTGATCTTCCCATCCCTGCTCTCAGCCCTTGGACTTTGAATAGATAGTGTTGACCTTATTCACAGGATAGGCCTCATATAGCCAACTGTTCATGCTGGATACACAGTAAAATCACTCGAAAAGCTTTAGGCACTAAACGAGAGAAAAAGCTTGTATTTCCTCTCCTTCTGTCCTAATCATAATTATTTCCTTCCTTCTGCTTTCTCTGAGTTTAGTTTTCTCTTCCTGGTTTAAAGTGGAAGGTCAAGTTATCTCTAATGATGTGCATTTTTTTTTTAATATAAGCATTTATAGCTATCAGTTTCCCTCTAAGCACTGATGTCACAGCATCTAATACATTTTGGTATATTGTGTTTTCATTTTCATTCATCTTGAAGTATTTTTCTAATTTCCTTTTGATTTCTTCTTTGACCCATTGGTTATATAGGAGTGTGTTGTTTAATTTTCACAGAATTGTGGCTATTGGAAATTTCTTATGTTATTGATTTCTAACTTCATTCCGTTGTGGTCAGAGAACATATATGATTTCTATATTTTTAAATTTATTGAGGCTTGTTTTATGGCTAGCATAGTGTCTATTCTGTTTAGTGTCATGCACCATTGAGAAGAAGAATTATTCTGCCGTCATTGGGTGAATTTTTCTATAGATATGTTAGGTTTTGTTAATCTCTGTTAATCTCCTTGAGAATCCCTAGTACATAATGAATTGTATTTTTCTTGCTGCTTTCAAGATTCTTTGTCTTTTTCTTCTGACAGTTTGATTATGATGTCTCTAGGTGTAGATACATTTGAATTTATCCTATTTGTAATTTATTGAGCTTCTTGGTTTAGGAGATTAACATTTTTCCTCAAATTTGGAAAATTTTTTTTTTTTCCTTTTGTGAGGAAGATCCATATTGAGCTAACAGCTGCCAATCCTCCTCTTTTTTGCTGAGGAAGACTGGCCCTGGGCTAACATCCATGCCCATCTTCCTTCACTTTATATGGGACACCGCCACAGCATGGCTTGATAAGCGGTGCCTCCATGCGCGCCCAGGATCTGAACTGGCGAACCCTGGGCCGCCACAGTGAAGTGTGCGCACTTAACCGCTCACGCCACCAGGCCGGCCCCTCAAATTTGGAAAGTTTTCAGCAAATATTTCTTCAAATGTTCTTCCCTTTTTTCTCTCTTTTCTCCTTCTAATACTCTCATTATGCAAATGTTGGGGTGTTTGATGTCCTCCAGTCTGAGTCTGTTCATTTTTTTTCATTCTTTTCTATTTCTCAGATTGGGTAATCTCAATTGATCTATCTTCAAGCTTGCTATTTCTCTAATCTGCCATCTCAAGTTTGCTCTACTATTTTTAAAAATCTTGTACTTTTAAACTTCAAAATCTTTTTGGTTCTCTTTAATCATATCCATCGCTTGATTAATATTCTCTATTTGGTGAGAAATCATTCTCATGCTTTCCTTTAGTTCTTTAGACATGTCTTCCTTCAATTCTTTGGATAGTTGATTTAAAGTTTTTGTCTAGTAAGTCTAACATATAAACATCCTCAAGGATAGTTTCTGTTGACTTATTTTTATTCCTATGAAAAATAAAGCATGTTGTTCTATGTTTCCCATTTCTTGATATGCCTTGTCATTTTTTGTTGAAAATGCAACTCAGTCATTTTTCTTGGATAAAGGCTCCTCAGGTTGTTGAAAGCTTTTGGTTAATCTACAGAGTTTCAGAAAAGTTTATAATTTTTCCAGTGTTCTTATTGCTTTAAAATGGAGAAAAGTTTTTCATGTTTTTACTCCCCCATTCTGGAAGTGCTTCTCCACCTCCCCTCTAATTATTTTTAAGTACAGTGTTCTAGCAGTTTGAGGACAGGGATGTGAAGTTTTCCTTTGTTTTTATATTATTTTTTTTTAATATCCAACAAAAGTTGTTATATTGATTCATTAAATCTCTCTTGCCATCAAGAAAGATTCTATTCATGTAGTTGGAAGATCTGGATAACCACTGATCTATCAATATGAACTAACCTTACATTTAAGGAAAGTTTCTTTGAGGTCTTGTTTCAACATGTTTTAATTTGGCACACAGTGCCAAAAATATACAAATAGCCAGTTTTAAGGATGAAGATTATGTTCCCCTTCAGATTAATTTCAATATCTGCTGTGGAATTATTCCTCTGAAAGGAAGTGTGTTGATGAAATGCTGTTCTGATATTAGCACTTTCTTTTCAGTAAAATCAAGTTGTCAAATGTAATGCCCAAGAGACATATCCTTGAGATGGTCCTTCCACCTGGAGCTTTTACCTTTTCTTTTAACAATGTTTGGGTGAGTTCAATTTTCTGAAGCTATAACTCATACTTTTATGTCCCAAAGGTCATATGGTTAATCTGATTTCAAGTTCTCTATGACGTCTATGGTGACAAAACAAAAGAGTTGCCCCAATGGCTTGAAAAAAAGTCTCTCCCGTTGGCCTTTAGAAGTAATCTAGGACACTCTTAAATTTGGGAGAATGGAATAAGGAAAGCCAGCTAATTATTTCTAGTAATTCCAGTCCTAAAATATACTATTGGTGCTACATTATCCTGGAACTTGACAATATCAGCATAACGTCTATTGTAAAATATTGTTTTATCCTCAGCTATCAAGGATTCATTCCAGTGTATCTTTAACTCATCAAATAACAAAGTTTAGACTAGAAGATCAAGACAGGGAGGAAATATGGATCTGTTTGAGGGAAAAGTGGGGGAAGTTATCTGATTTGAATTTATTAAGAAAAATCATGAGATTTAGGATCTAGAAGAGATCTGAAAGATGATCTAGCATTGACTTTCCCAACATTCTAGAGTGAAGTAGTAAGCTATGAGACTTTATATCTCTCAGCCTCCAGGAGGATGTGTATGCTTTTAGACATTTTGCATATAAGAATTATTTTGTATTAAACAAATATTGATTTATTATAATGCCCAAGAAGAAATTAGCCTAATTTGGATATATAAAAGTTAATATGTCATAAGAACTCTACTGATGGCCATAGTTAACTTATGTCTGTGCCATAAACCCTCAGACATTTGCCATGGTTCTTCCCAGCCATCAGATATACACCAGGGAGTGATGTTTGAGAATCACTGAGTGAGCTGCTTGCCTCCTCATAGTTTTGAGGTTAGGAAAGTGGAACCCTTCCCGAACCCAAGAAAACTTGGGCCATGTAGATGGGAATGACAGAACCAGAGCAAGATTCTACTTTCTGCAACTCCAGGATCTTTCTGCTGATCTGCACTGGGGTTGAAGATCAATACTGGAGTTACTGCATAGAACCTGGAAAGAGAAGCCTGCCTGACACCATTTCTTCAGCCTGACCCCTCTACTAGAAACAGATTCTTAGGATGCTCTTTACTGGGAGAAATTGGTCTTTGAGTTAATGATGCTTGGTGCTCCTCTTAATGGTATTCATTCACTCATTTTTATTCAACAAATATTTATTGATTGCCTACTATGTGCCAAGTTCTATTCTATGGTATAGAACTTATTTATACAAGTAAATGATCCTACCATCTCTCCTCCCAGGGAGCTTGCACTCACCAAAGAAAATAGTTGTCTCTTTCTATTTCTATGTCTATTCCTAATGAGTTGTTTTTGTAAATATTTGGTGATCGATATTGTGACAATCCTCAGTCAATCCTTGGAAGATCAGTGCTAAGACTGGATCCCTTATCTATATGTCCTGAGGATTTCATCTCTTTTTTCTTTTTGACAGTGTGTACTCTCTTTTCTTCACCTGTATATTCATGTGGAAAATGGTACAAATTAAGGCTATCCCAAGTCTCGGAGATTTGCAAAGGTAGTAAGACATAATGACCATGGGTGTCCTGGCTCTGGGGCTTCAGTAGCAGAGGCTTTCTCTCCCTCTGCTCCCCCCACCCACCCCACAAACCAGCCCCCTTTTCTCTGATTTTCCTGATACTTTATGTTCTCCTGCACTGTTGTGAAAGAGCCTGCAGGATGATGCCTTCACCTTTGTTGATGTATCTTATAATAGGAGAAGCAAGACCAGAGAGCAGGAGATCTTTTCTTTGATAGATGTGGTGAATGAAGACAGCAGTGCAAGTGGAGCTCCAAGGAGAGAGTTGGGCTGAACCTTTTCAAGAAAGGATGAAGAGTCTGGATTTTAGTGACGTAAAATACAAATTTATCCAGAATAAACAATGTATATATATTTTAAAAGTATATTCTGAGTCAAAGTATTTTATTCACCTTTCTACACTCCATATGCTATATCCTATTAAAAACAAATATAGTCACTCTTTTCACTATTCAACTTAGGATAAAACAATTTTTCTATTCATCAAATTTTCTGTTAATCCTTGAATTAAGTATTTTCAGAACATACATTCCTGTTGTTTTAGTAAACAACACATAGATTTCACAAAGATTTATTGAGAAGCCATATGATTTTTCATGTAGATTTGATTATTCGTGTTGGGAGATTATGATAAATTATGACATTTGTATCATATGTCAGAATTGACAAAAACTTTCATATTGTTTTATTAAGAACCTACAACAGTTATATGAAATGGAGGGCAAAAGCACCGCTATACTCCTTTTACTTTGATAGAAACATAATATTAAGTATCTACTATGTGTTTATCACTGTGCTGTATATTGTATATATATTGCATATATAAACTTGAGCGACACACTTATTGTATGTAAAAAACTTGCAACTAGTAGGGTGTTTGGACATGTAGACAAATAACTAAATTACAATGTGATATACAGATTCCACTAACACTATACCATTTAATGAGTCTTAGAAGTTGCCATTATTATTGAAGATGTTTTGTTTGCAGTTAACTCTAATAGGGAAAATCAAGAAACAGTGTATACATTTGAGGTAATGCTTGAGCTGAAATGTAAAGGAAAAAGACAAACTTCGTAGGAAAACATTGTCAAGAGAGAGGAAGGCATTCTAAGGAAAAGGAACAGTTTGTGCAAAAGTATGGCAGCACTCAATAGTTTGTAGTATTGTGTTTTCACATAACTTCACAGGAGCGTGACATGTGTTTTCCAAGGTCATGCAACTATTCCACAGTAGGCCTTGGGTTCGAGTTTCCATAGAATTCTTTTCTCTAGTTGCAAATGTCTGGGCTCTACCTATCACATTGCTTTGAGCTTCCTTAATAGAGAGGCACCAAATCAACTGCCTCTCCCTCAAATGTAAGCTCAGAACAAATCATCTTGGATATTCTTAATTCCAAGTCACATTTTTTGGAGCGAGAAATATCTCTCCAATAGCAAATTGCAACAGCTGTAACCATGGAATTAATATCACACGAATAATCAAATGTAATTGAAGCAAAAGTACACCAATTTACCATGGGTTTCAACTATTGTGTTGAGCATTTAAACTTAACGAACTTCATGATTTCCTGTAAGCTGTAATAGACTGCCTTCTAAAATCTGGTTTTGTTTGACAATTTCTCTCTCTGCTATCGTCTCCAATTTGAAAGGAAACCCAGCCAACTTGCTCTGGTCATATACAAATTAAGCCAGGACTAAAGTAATGATGAATGGTCAATTTACAATCAAACTATTATCACTGTTGGCATCAGCTTGCTTTGATGTAAATTTATGAGTGAGTTACCTTTGAGTAATAATTAGCTCATCAGCTCAGACCTTTTATCATGTCTCTGAGGTTGGTTAGAGGGTGCAGTCTCTTGTTTAGAGTTAATGGTCTTATTTTGACTTCTCTGATAATTTTTATGATTGCCATTAGAAACAATGAATGTCATTGATTTTCTATACAGAAAGGGGACAATCTGTTCAGAAACGTAAGCTAAAAATCTTGTTTTGAAACTGTATCTGCATGTAAAGGACATTATTATTGCTTAGATTGTGGATTTATTTAAGATGGTTGTGGAGTGGTGAGGGCTGATGGGGTTTGAGTTGGTACAACTGAGCTCTCACAGGTCTTCTCCTGGTACTGGTGGGAGACCAGCTTTGTCCCTCTTCCATTCTAAATGGGCACAGCTAGCAGTGACCAATTGCTTACTCTTTACCCCTCTCTCCCTCTCTCTTCCCCTCTCCTCTCTTCTCTCTGTCCTTCAGTTTAGCCAGTGGGCTCTCTATATAAAGAGACTTCTTTGTAGTATATTTTAGAAAAACAAAGAAGCTTCCAAAGAGATGATTGATTTTAAGCGTATTTTAAAATTTGAAATATAAACCTTACACAGCCTTGCCACATAGAACTGAATAGCCATGAAACAATGAAAAGGGACAGTATATGTGCACGTATGTCAGTGTGATAATGGCAAGAGGCAGTTACCTAGATGAGATATAGTCAGACAAATTTAAAAGATCTGTTTCAATCCTGCTTGCATAGTGGTGGACTGTCACTTGGTACAGCGGAAACCAGATCTCCGCAGATTGTTTCTGCAGAGATGAGCCCCAAGAAAGAGGGAGAGGGAGAGGAGGGGGGAGGGGAGGGAGGGAAAAGAGGGAAGAGGAAGGGAAAAGAGAGAGAGAAAGCCATCTATGGTTCCTGAAGTCTTCTAGATCCTGGTCCAAGTTCCTCTTAAGGCAGGCCCTGTGATGTGTCTTTGGGTTCCAGAGGTATCCTTTTGTCCTTCCTTTACATTCTCCTCACTTCAGATATTTTCAGTGATACATGTTACTTTCAACCAAAGGAGACCCGACAAAAGACACTAAGTAAACTTCATGGCAGTATGGTTCAAACCATGCTTGAAAGAGGAATTCACAGAAAGAAAAAAAAAATCCATGCAGCCCACTTCAAAGAAGTGGCACTTGAGTTGGGCCTTAGGTCTGAGGAATATTCACATAGCCAGAGGAGGAAAGAAGGCATTGCAGGTAGTGAGAGCAGCATGATCTGAAGAAGAGAGACCATGAGGCCAATCTGGTTTACACTGAAGATTTATGCTATGGACTGAATGTTTGTGTCCCCCCAAAATTCACATGTTGAAGGCCCAATCCCCAACATGATGGTATTTAGAGGTGGGGCCTCGTCCTGAGGGTGGAGTTTTCACGAATGGGATTGATGCAGTTATAAGAAGAGACACCAGAGAGATGATCTCTCAGCTATGTAAGGCTATAGCAGGAAGGCAACCTGCTGCAAACCAAATGAGGGTCCTTACCAGACATCAAATCTGCCGACTCCTTGATCTTGGACTTCCCAGTCTCCATAACCGTGAGATTGTTGTTTAAGCCACCCAGTCTATAATATTTTCGCTATAGCAGCCATAATTGACTTACGTAGTTTACGATATAAATTTAAACACTCATGTATCTAGAACGTGAGAAACATTCATATCGTTGTAGATCATGATTGTTGCCAGTTGTCATGTTGATCTCAAAAAGGTCAGGGTACCAACAGTGATAGCCTTAACTTCCTATTAACAATTCGATATCCATGCATTTAATGTGACCTCTTATGAAAAATTTTGTAACAAAAATTGAGATTATGGTATGGAAAAAAGCATATAAGACATTGAGGAAACCTAGTTTGGTGCTTAAAACCCAGATCCACAACATATGAGTTATGTGATAACACGGTACGTTACCTAACTTTTCTAAACTACGGTGTTTTCATCTGTAAACTAGAGAAAATAAATCATTACTACATTAACATGAAAATTAAGTGAAAGTCTAAATTCAAAATCCCTACTACAGTTTCTCAAAGCCTTTAAGTGAAAGTGATTTTCTTCCTCACTTTAACATTATGCATCTACACTGCTGCCAATCAGAGTTGAAATACATCACTGATCATCATCATAGGAAAAGTAAAAGTACCTTATAATAAAGTGATTGTTGCTATTAACTGAACAAAGATAAAAATGCATAATGAGCATTATGCTTAAGATTTTATACGTATTCTATTATTTAATCTTTGCAACTACCCTGAGAGGAAGAATATCCAGTACAGGTTTGTCTTTGTAGAGATAGTCCACAAGGTTACACTGGGATTGGGATTATGGCCAGCTTGTTCAGGGTCTGGACCAGTGGGGACCACCTGTGCTGTGAAATGGGGTTAAGTTCTGTCATGGAAACAAATGCTGTTCCTCAAACCAAATCGAAGAATATTTGATGTGTTTAATGAAAGCCATACAGCAACTTCAGGAGAACATTTATTTGTTCTCTTGGGAGGTGGTGAGTGTGTGTGATAGGGCCTTCAGAAAGCATTGACTGAGTATGTCAATACTTGATAATGTGAAAAAAAGATTGCACTAATTGGTCAAAAATCAATATGAGCCAAGAAACTTGGTCAATTACTTAAATCATCTGGGTGACACCCCCAAACCCTGTATATCACTTGACATCTCTAGCCTTGAGTTTCTTCACTGTAACAGGTAATGAGTTTTCTCATATATGTAATCCAAGGAAATTTCTGTGAATTCTTGATTCCCAAACCTGGCTGTATATTAGAATCACCTGCTAAGAGTTTAAAAAGTGATGACTAGGTTTAGCAAAATAATTAGAATCTCTGGAGGGTGGTGCCTGATCATAGATATTCAGGTTTTAGAACTACTGAGAAGGACTATTTTAAGATTTATTTTCAGTCTAAGATGGTATATTGGTATAAAATACTAGATATGAAAAAGTGAAGAAGAGGCCAGCACATCTTTTATAACTTGAAAGTCAATGAAAATGATACAATTCAAATAGAAATCATGACAGCCTGGTTATTTGGGGAAACTATGTATGATGTTAATACCAATCTGATGAAACTCTGTGACTCTGGATAGAAGATATGGAATTCCTAGTGACCTAGAGATGGACATACTGAAAGATTTTTTGAACTCATTCATTCAATAAATATTTATAGAATATCTAATATGTGTGAGTCCCTGCGGGCTCTGTATTGTAGTCAGAAATAATAACTTATCATAATAATACCTGCAAGAAATTTATAATATCTTTGGTAAGAGTTAACTATGAACATAAGAGAGGTGTTTTGCAGGGAGACCCTAATTTCTTTCCAGAGGCATCAGGAAATATTTCATGAAGTAAGTTGTTATGTACTGAATGTTTATGTCCCCCGCAAATTTATATGTTGAATCCCTAAACTTAAATGTGATGCTGGTTGGAGATGGGGCCTTTGGGAGGTAATTTGGGTTAGATAAGGTCACGAAGGTGGAGCCTCATGATGGAATTAGGCTTGCTTATAAGAAGAGACACCAGAGAGCTTGCTCTTTCTCCTTACATGTGCACAAAGAAGAGGTCATGTGAACTCAGAGCATGACGATGGCCACCTACAAGCCAAGAGAAGAGGCCTCAGGATGTAATCTACCTTGCAGGCACTGTGATTTTGGACTTCCCATCCTCCGGAACTGTGAGAAATAAATTTTTGTTTAAGAAATCTATGATATTTTTCTATGTCATCCCAAGAAGGATAACACATAAGTAGTATCTGAATTGACTGTTAAAAGTCATTGGCAACCACATGCACATATGGACCTCAGGACTGGGGTGGGCATGTGCACACAATATTGAGTAACAAAACTATCACATCTACCTGACTATAATGCAAGTTCTATGAGGACAGGAAGGTCATCTTTCTGTCTTGTTCATTTTTGTAATCTCACACTAGAACAGGGCTTGATGCATAATGAACCTGCAATACCTTTTTCGTAAAAAATGAAAATAAGTGCATGGGAAATGGCAACTTGTTTAATTTGGTCCCTCATCCTGTTTTAAAGTAGAGCAGTGGGAGCCAGGGCTAGATAGTTTGTCTTCTGCCAAATTATATAAATATGACTTTTGTGGAGTAATAAGTAGTCTAACATATGAAATAGGATGGACTACTAAAATAAAGGTATGAATTGACTTATATTTTAGAAAAAAATTAATAAAATAAGTCTTCTTTCCTTCTCTTGGTTTTGACTTTCCCTATAAGAGATGGGGCGGCAGTGGCATGCATTTGAGCTTCCTAAGCCCCATATCTATAAAGAAACCAGGGGACATTTATATAGCACTTTGACATTTAAGCCATGCACACAGAATATTTCTGAAAAAAGATACCATGTATTTGCAAGTGAGAAAGCATATTTTCTTGTAAGTGAGCGTAAGTGAGGCCATCTTGTTACAGTAAATGGCCCCAGGCCCTCCTCTGTGTGACTACTCGCTGCTCTGCATGTACTCTAAAAAATTCACTTTCTCTCTGGATTTATGGCCTCCACTTATGTATGCATTCCCATACATCTTGATAAATTAAAACTTTGTTCTATGAGTTTCTCTCTAAGCACATGTTGACCACAGGCGGGAAATACCTACAAGGTATCCATTACAGCTGACAGAAGAATGGAATAATTAAAGACCTTGGAGTCAGTCATGCCTGAAGGAAACTCTCTCCTTACTGCCCATTTTCCCTATATAACTGCCTCAAGATTCTGTAATTTTTGAAGATGGGTTTTTGAGACATTAGTCACCCATCTTCTGATTTTCCAGCTAATCTAATTAAACTTCCTTTCTTGATTCCTAACTCGTTGTGATTAATCAGCTCAGATTGCGGCAATCAGAGTGAGCCCATTGCTCAGTAACAAGTTCTGGCTCCCCAGATGGGACGCTAGCCTCTGCCCATGGCTAGTTAACTTGGAGGAAACTGTTTTGGGATTTTTCCCTACAACTGCCAGGGGGCTTTTTCTTTTTCTTTTCCACCCAGGGAATTCCCCTTGTGGCTTCCTCACTTGCCCACTGCCTCTAACACTTCAGTGATCAGGAAACAAAGGACTGGATTGTAAGCTGACAAGCTTGCGTCTGCAGCTAGGTGAGTCTTCTGGAATGCACCTCCCTGGTGTTATATTCCTTTTTCTTTGTCTGTGGGTCTTGGTTAAGCCAAGGTCCATCTGGTTTAGGTGCCATTGTTTAGGGATAAAGGAAAGTACAGACTGCCTAGGATATTATGTAGAAGACTAGTCTCTGTTTTTTCTGTGGTGTACACACCTGTATGGTCTGTTCTCCTGAGTGTGTGTGTCGTTCCACTAGTGTGTGTGCCAGTTCTTCTGTGTGTCAGACTTCCACAGCATACTTCCAGTGCTTATCAGATCATCTATGGGGATGTGAAGTTTGCAACCTTTCCTGTCAAGTGTCAAGCCAGAATTGTATGCCTCAATGCAGGCACTGCTATTTACATTAATCCTTGGGAGGAAGCCGTGAGAACACGGCCTGACCACCTTTTCTCCCTCTTTGTCTGTCTTGTCCGGCACCTTCTTTGCTGTCATTGTGTGGAAGTTAAGTTTGGGCTTAAAGTAAGCCAAACCTGGACTTCCTGAAAAACAGATTTAAAGACTTTTTGCTAGGCACCTGACCTCCTATACTGGTGTTGGGAAATTAGATCTTTTCCCTGCCTTAAACCATTGCCTCTTGCCTCTTTGACTTGTTTAGCACAGGTGTGAAAACTGTATGCTCTGGCAGAGTGGGATTTGCATAAGTCCTATAGTTGTCTGGATTCCTGGAGTCAAGCTCTGCACCCTTCCCCAGGTCCATTAATTGTCAGACACAAACTGTATCACCATGGACACTACTCTGTCCATTCCAAAAAAAATGGCCCGCTAGAGTATTTGCTGGCCAATTGGGCTGATTTCAGTTATCAGTCCATGACAAAAAAAAAAAAAGGATGATCTTTTACTGTAATGTAATGCCTGGGCTCAGAAGAAAAGTGGCCCCCAAACAGGTCGCTCAATTATGATACCATCTTGCAGCCAGAATTGTTCTGCAAGAAAGAAGGAAAATAAAAAGATAAAATCCCCGATGGTCAAGCATTTATGCTGCTATATCTAGACCAGAGAAGGGGAGACAATGGACCGAGGAGTCCCTCTGCTACTCATCCTCTTCCCCCTTTTCCCAGGCCTACTGCTTACCCAAGGGAAAATGCCTGAGGGATTGCCAGGTCTAAGAGAGGGACTCTCTCCTTCTCGAACCCAGCAAGGGACACAATTCGGTCAGAGGGCCCTTCCCAGAGCAGGCAATTTCCATTGTGACAATATCCCATAGGCATAAATGGACAAGGGCAACTAGCTGGCTTTGTTTAGATGCACTCTCCTTTCTCTACCTCAGATCTTTTTAATTGAAAAAGTTTTATATGCCTGAATGCCCTATTCCCCTCCTGGGCTGAGACCTTCTATGTAAACTGAATGCTACATTGACTTTTGTTCCATGCCAGCTAGAGGTGCAGGTGACACCAGAACAATCATCCTTATGGTTCCAGATGGCCTTGCAAGGTATTCAAACACCACCACAGGACCCCCTGCCACCAGAGATTCTCAAGGAGGTAAGACCGGACCTGTGGGTAGATGGGAAGCCTGGGAAAAGAAAAATGTCCAACCAATATATATATCCTTGAAAACCCAAAAGATAAAGCCTAGTCTGAAACAATATCTGCTAAAACAGGAGGCTCAGAAAGACATTCAGCCAGTGCCGCAAAAATTCCTGGCGGTAGACCTTGCCAGTCACCATATAATACTCCTATTCTCCCAGTCAAGAAACCCAATTCAGGCAAATATTGGTTTGTTCGGGACCTTCACGCCATAAATGAGGTGGTTCAGGACTTGCACCCTATCCTTCCCAGACCTTACACCTTGCTAATCAACATTATGAGTGAATATAGTTGTTTTTCAGTTTTGAACGTAAAGGATGCATTCTTCTGCATACTGCTTGCAGGAGAATCGCAGCAACTCTTTGCCTTTGAATGGTGTGAGCCAGACACTCAGGCCACTGAACAATATTGTTAGACAATGCTCCCCCAGGGTTTCAAAAACTCCCCTCTGCTATTTGGGGAGAACCTAGCTAAAGACCTGAGCCACTTACAATTACAAGAAGGATTGCTGTTATAGTACGTGGATAACTTGCTGATAGTGAGCCTCACTTATGAGCAATGTCTGGCCAACACAATAAAAACATTAAATCATTTGGCTGAATGTGGGTACAAAGTCTCGCCAAAGAAAACAAGTATTAAGACAAAGTTAATTTCAGCCCCAGTCTTGGGGCTTCCTAACTTGGATAAGCCCTTCAGCCTATATGTATATAAAAGGCAGGGAATAAGCTTGGGGGTTTCAACTCAAAAACTAGGCACGACCCCCCGGCCAATGACTTATTTGGATCAGACTGTCAAGGGCCACCCCTGCCCACCTCACGGCAGTGGCTGCTACCTGTGACATTCTACACAAAGCTGAAAAATTTACCCTGGGCCAACCCACCACGTATATGTGCCACATCAAGTACTCATTATTAAAACAAAAAGGGGGATACTGGCTCACTTCAGGAAGGATGGGCAAATACCAGACCATCCTTTTGGAGAACCCAAATGTACAGATGCAAGTGTCGTCCTCCCTAAACCCAGCCACCTTGCTCCCTAATGAGACATCAGAAGCCTTAGAACATGACTGATAACAAATTATTGAGATGGTGTATTCGAGCCGACCTGATTTTTTGGACTGCCTGCTGAAAGAACTGGACTTGGAGCTCTTTACAGATGGCAGCAGCTTCATGGATCAAGGTAAGAGATGCATGAAATATGAGGTCATAACTTTACAAGAGACTTTAGAGGCTAAAGCCCTACCCCCAGGGACTTCGGCTCAAAAGGCAGAAATCATTGCCCTCACTCAGGCTTTACATCTAGCTTGAGGGAAGAAAGTAAATCCATACACAAATTCCCATTATGCATTTGCTGTAGTTCATGCTGATGGGGCAATCTGAAAGGAAAGGGGACTCTTAACAGCAGGGAAAAAGGAAATCAAACATGGCACTGAAATTCTAGAACTGCCTGATGCTATTAATGAGCCTGCATAGGTAGCTATCACACATTGCCCTGCCCACCAGAAGGACAATACCCCTGTTGCCACAGGAAACAGACTGACTGACCAAGCAGCCAAATGGGCTGCTAAGACAGATGCCCCTGCTATGTTGGTATCCCTACTGCCGCAGATAGACCCTACTGCCTACAAGCCGATATATTCTGAAAAGGATAAAGAACAAGCTAAAAAATGGGGATATGACATTGAACACCCAGGAGGCTGGAAAGGGGATGCCCGCAGGGTGATTCTAATACCTGAGGCCCTCTTATATCCTATCTTGAGATAAGTACATGAGAGCACTCATTGTGGAAGAGATGCTATCCTCCAATGAGTTCAGAAGTACATCATAGGGCCCCACCTAGAAAAGAGTATACAACAGGGACTCAAAATTGCATAATCTGTGCAAAGAATAACCCTAAGACTGCTTCTGGTCCCCCGCATCTGAGCACCCAACATAAATAAAATTGGCCTACTAAAGACTGGCAAATAGACCTTACCCAGATGCCCCGGGCAGCTTGGAATTTCAGGTTTTCATTATTGTTTGTAGACACCCTCACCGGGTGGGTAGAAGCTTTTCCCACTGAGACTGAGAAAACATCAGAAGTCACTCTCATGTTGCTAAAAAAAAATCATCCCTAGGTTTGGTCTGCCTAGTATCTTGCACAATGATAATGGACCAGCTTTTGTCTCTCAAATAACCCAACAAGTTTCCAAAAGCTTAGACATCTGTTGGATACTACGCTCAGCTTGGAGACCTCAATCAACTGGAAAGACAGAAAAAGTGAATCACACCTTAAAAAAGACCATTGCCAAAATCTGTCAGGAAACACAATTGGGATAGGGCACTGCCCCTTGCCCTACTATGGGTTAGAGTAGCTCCCCAAAGCAGATTTAAATTGAATCCTATCAAAATTCTCTATGAGAGACCCTTTCAGGCATCTTCCCTTGGGACTGAATCTCTGGATGTTTTAAGGAATGTTATGATTACTAATTATGTTAAATCATTAAGCTATGTATTAACTTCTCTCCATGGATTTGCTTCTCACAGGTGTGTATATCCATCTGATGTCCCTCCACATGCTTTCTGACCTGGTGATCATGTTTTGCTGAAAACTTGGAGATATCACAGGCCCAAAAACCAGTTGTCATCCAAATGGATGGGCCTTTTTGAGATTCTTCTCACCACTCAATCATCTGTAAATCCTGCAGAAATGAAACCCTGGATACATCACTCCCAGATCAAGGCAGCCCCAAAATCACAGAAATGTATCCCACCTGTATTGAGGGAAAAGTGGGTGGTAGAACACCTTGAAGAGTTAAAATATGTCTTTAAAAGAAAACTTTGATCTCTCTTATCTAACCTTTCTTTTCACAGTTCTATTTATTGGGGTCAAAAGGAAAGTAACTCTTTTCCACACTATGGTCCCCCTATAATACCCTAATTCAGCAGGAAGTAGCTAGAGAAATTATGATGTCTTGTCTCCCCCTTGACCATAAGATTATGTGTTACTACTGACAGGGGGAAAATTGTAAGTGAGCATAAGTGAAACCAACTTGTTACACTAAATGGCCCCAGCCCCTCCTCTGTGTGACTACTCGCTGCTCTGCATGTACTCTAAAAAATTCACATGCTCTCCTGATTTATGGCCTTCACTTACGTATGCACTCCCTGACAGCTTAATTAATTAAAACTTTGTTCTATGAGTTTCTCTCCAGGAACAGGTTGACCACAGGTGGGAAACACACCTACAAGGTATCCATCACAGCTGACAGAAGAATGGAACAATAAAAGACTCTGGAGTCCATCATGTCTGAAGGAAACCCCCTCCTTACTGCCCATTTTCCATATACAACTACCTCAAGATTCTGTAATTTTGGGAGATGGGTTTTTGAGACATTAGTCACCCACCTTCAGATTTGCCAGCTAATCAAATTAAACTTCCTTTCTTGATCCCTAATTTGTGATTAATTGGCTCAGATCACAGCAGAGCAGAGCAAGCCCATTGCTCGGTGATATTCTCTTGTCGTTAAGTCAATAAATAAATTACAGATGTTACCAATAACAGCATGTATTGGAAGATACATTCTAATAGTATTTTGTTACCTCCATGATGATGATGATGTTGGAGATTGTAATAGTTAATTTTGGAGGTCAACTTGACTGGGTCACAAGGTACCCAGATATTTGGTCAAACTTTTTTCTGGGTATTTCCCTGAGGATGTCTTTAGAAGAGATTAACATTTAAATAGGTAGACTGAGTAAAGCAGATTGCCCTCCCTAATGTGGGTGGGTCTCATCCAATTATTTGAAGGTTTGAATAGAACAAAAAGGCTCACCCTCTCCCAAATAAGACAATTCATCCTGCCTGACTGCCTTCAAATTGGGACATCGGATTTTTCCCACCCTCAGATTCAGACTGAAACATCGGCTTCCCTTGGTCTCAAGCCTGCCACTCTTTGGACTACATCATTGGCTCTCCTGGTTCTCAGGCCTTCATACTCAAACTAGAACTAAACCATTGGCTCTCTTGGATCTCCAGCTTGCCAACTCACCCTGCAGATCTTGGGACTTGCCAGCCCCCATAATCACATGAGCCAATTCCTTATAATAAATCTCTTTATATATACAAATATGTCCTATTCTGTTGCTCTGAAGAACCTTGATTAATACATGATGATGAAGATGATTATATGTTTTTCACTAACCACTAGGTAAGAACTTTGAGTTAAAAGCATGAAAAAATGAAGAAAATATATTGCTTTTTCCTGAATTTTGGGGAACTGATAACAAACTTTCATTCCAAAAACTTTGAGACTCTCTATTTCTCTAAAAGCAGACCAAGATACAGTATGCTTTTCTGTTAATACAGCAGGGCCACCCTAAATGTAGACATTGGTACACTTACATTCTGGTTTAATTTGCAAAGGTCAGGTTCTTCTGAATTGCAGTTGACAAATGAATGCACTTAAATAGTGGTTCTTCAATGGAAGAGATTCTTCATTGGGGGTGGGGAAAAGAGTATGCAAATTGAATTATGTTTAAGAACTCATTCCAACTATGACATATGCATTTATGTAGCTTGTGGAGATGGTAAAGTAATACAAACCTTTGAGTGGATTATGAGTAAGATGTTTTTCTCCAAGACTGAAACAAGACTCTGACGTGGATTCTGTGCTCATGTGCCTCTAATAATAGATGTTATTTATTAAGAGTCTTAAGCACCAAGCACTATATCTCATTTAACTTTCACAATAACTCTAGCGCTCAGGCTTGTATTCATCACCATTTTATAGAGGAGAAAACAGAGGCTCAGGAAGATTAAGTGAACTGTTGTAAGTGACACAGTAATGATTAAACACAAGGTCCAGCTATAGCTTCTGCCTCCCCATATGGAGAAAAGTCTAACTGGAAAAGACAATTATTTGCTGAGTTACTTTATCAGAAGCCATTAGCATAATACAAGTTCTACTTATCTCTTGAGCACATTACTCCATTTCAAATCTTCTCTTTTAGTTGGATGTGGCCATTTAACAGAGTTCTAGACAGTGGAATGTGAACAAACTGATGTGAAAGACTTTTGGAATTAGTCCATAAAATAGCCTCTGAAACATGGTCCTCCATGTTATTCTGTGGCTAGTAGGAATCCAGGCAACCACCAAGAATATCTTGAAAGCCACTTGTTGAAAATAGCGGCATCTCTATCATCCTGGGCCCCTAAATGACTGTGTGGAGGAGGTTCTCAGCACTAACCTGTTTAGTAGTGATACTGAACCAAGTAGGCTCATCTCCTGGTGAGTTAAATAAGACTCTACACCAGTGGAAGTTGTCTCACAAAATAAAGTGTATTTACAGCAAATAGGAGGCCATGAGGAATCATTTCCAAAGTCATGGTGTCCCTGAACAAAGGGAAGAAGGAACTTTTATTTCAGTTGGGGAATGAATATTCAAAAGGGAGAGGTGGGTACACTGCAGATTATAGTAATGAGGCTTAATCTTCTCCTGAAGAGATCTTCCCATTAAAAATAAGGCAAGGTCATGGGCATAGCTCTTGTAGAGAGGCTCTGTTAGCTTCAGGGTGGTTGCTGGTTGTGTCTCCTTAACATAAAAAAGCAACTTGGAAAAACAGTTAAATGCTTCCAAACCCACCCTTGAGTTCCTTGGGGCACTAGTCGGTGACAGTAGCCCAATATCATTATGTGAACATGAAATAAACATTTATTTTGTTTGAGCCACCATATATTTGGATATTTTTTTTGTACCATGTATCCCATTTTAGCAATAGTTCCCTATTTGGGATTTTAACTGTGGTAGTTCACTGACCTCATTTGTCTAGGTCTCATTTGCCTGACAGAATGTCTGTGACATGCTCCCCCCATCTCCATCTCGAGAAGCTGATGAGTGACTCAGGCTTGTAGCTTTGGGATGGTCCAGGGTGCCATGGACACAGCCCAGTGAAGGCCGCATGTCAACATTATCCTCACCTCCTTGGAGCAACTGAAGTATGAGGTCCTGTGTTGGCTGTTTGGGCAAAATGCAGAGTCATTTCCAGGAGTAAATTGGCTATACTCTTCCTAGGGTGTCTGTATTCAAGTGAATTTAACCTGGCATTTTGACCCATGTAGATTTTTAGTCAGGTTAAAAATGACGGGAAGATCATCACCACCACATACCAGACACAGTTCATAAAATGTGTTGGAAATGAGTACAGATAGTCCTGTCTAGAAGAGCAAGGTTCCTGTGTGTCGCAAAAGTCATGAAGCCTTATCTTGTAACAAGCAGTCAGTGGTTAATCTGAGCAAATTAAGAAAGCTTCTGACCTACGGGAATTCCTCATTAGCCCGACAGCTACACCCCCTCTACAGACTTCTCACTTTCGAAGGACACTTGGTTCCCACTCCCAGAGGATCAATGAAAATTATTAATACTGAGATGTTAACCAGCAATTCTACATTCATAATAAGAATTGAGGGTTTATTATGTGCAGAGAGCTGAGCTAAGTGGCTAAGTGTGCTGTATGGATAATCTTGAATTCCACTCACATCTTATGAAATCCTCTTGTAAACAAGGAAACTGAGGCATGAGGACGTTAAGTACACAGAGACAGTAAGGAGAGGTATGGGATGTAAACTAGGGGTGTTTTGATTCCAGGCTCACACCCTTAATCTCCACACTTTTCTGCCACCTGTCAAGGAAGTCAAGCGCTGGAGAAAACATGTCCATCACTTACACATCTTCATTTCTACAAAGAACATAGGTCTTACCACACAGCCCCAAATATGTGTGTGACTTCTCATTTTTGTGCAGTTATTGATTCTGCTCTCCTCTGGGGAACACACTTAAATTGATTCTTATAGACCAAGAGATGCTGTGAAGGGGCTTTGAAACCATCTGGATTGTATATCCCTTGTGTATCCCTCTCAGAATAAAGTGCTTACTTTAACTTTGACATCAGGCATTAAGAAAAAGACTTTATGTTACAGTACGTCTGGGCAATTTCTCTTTGGACCACAGAATAAAAGGCAGGACTTTATCTTGGCTTTCAGGGCCATCAATCATCTGGCTTTCTCTAACCTTTCCAGTCTAATCTTTAAGATTCCTCTTCATATACCACATACTGCAATTTTATCTGGGTGACCATAAGGCCAGGAAACCTCAAATGATGTTCTAAAGAATTAAGTATGGTTGGGAATGAAAGAGCCTATTAGAGAATAAGAGGATAAGTGTATTTGTTAAATATGATTTTTCATTTGTTTGACTATGAGTTCAATGCTTATAGAACTTATTAACCTATTTAAAATACTGAGTAGTGGTTTATTATTATCTAATACAAAAACTCATTTGTCCCATGAGCTGAGAACTTTATGGCATTTTTTATGGCATTGGGAGACCAGGGGACCAAGACTCTGGCTATTGTAGTGTCATAAGGAGGGCTTAGTCTTGATCCTATTGTATGAGAGAGAGAATTAGCTATTGGTTGAAGTAAACATTTTTACTTTTATGCTTTAAAACATTATTAATGTATGCTAACACTATACTTGTAATCATAGTAAAATTGTAAAGCCATGGAATATTTACAATGCCATGTCTAAGACAGATGACATATAGTACTCAACTGTTTAGTAAATTATGGATACAGACACTCAAGTTGTTGCTTTCAAGTGATCAAAGTCAGTGCAAACAAACCTTTCCTTAACAACAATCCTTTACCTGGAGACTTTTTATTTTTCTGAAAGGTGTTATTTTCTACACACCTTTTAGAAGGCAGAAATAAATCTAAGCTGTAACACTTTCCGACAGCCATTTGAACATATTATGTCTTTTGGCTGTATCGTTTTTCTACATTCCTGCTGTTCCTTGTAGAATATAGCTACCTCATGAAAGGATATTTCTAAGAACCAATTTGCTAAATGAATAAAATATTTTTAAGGTGAATTTCACAAATTTCTTAGCAACTTCCCTATGATTTTGGTGTCTCAATGAAAGGGCTGGCTACCTCAATAAATTCTTAGTTCCTGGGAAATAACAAGTACATAGTTAGTTGTAGGCATGGCTTAAACTGGAACAAGTCAGGAGCCTTTCCTTTGTGGATTACTGAAACTGTGTCTACTTACTTTTATGTTTTATTCACTTTCTCTTTGAATCATATTGCCTCTACCACTTCCGTTTTCTTATTCTACAAATATTATTTTTTCTCTTTTTGTTTCTCACAATATCTATAGTTATCAAATTATTTATAGATGTTCAATAGATAGTTCTTTACTGAAAATGATTTATGAAACTTTCTAATTGTATTCCAGGTTGTATTTTAGGAACTAGAGATAAAATAATAAGGGTTAAAAAAATGTTTTCTGTCATCCTAGATTCACAATATTGTGTGACGTTTCTTAGTCAAATTATCAAGCCAAACCAACAGGCAGTTATTGAACACCATGATAATAAAGCAGAGTTCAGCAAAATTTTTCTATAAGTTGCTAGATAGTAGATATTTTAGGCTTTGCAGGCTATACAGTGTTTGTCACAACTACTTAACTCTGCCATTCTAATGTGAAAGCAGCCATAAGCAATACATAAATCAATGAACACAGCTGAGTTATAATAAAACTATTTACAAAAACAGGCAACAGGACACATTGGCTCATGGCAGTAGATTGCTGGCTTCATGATATAAATGAATAAAGGCAGCATGGTCCGTGGTAAGAGGAGTGAAAGAGTGAGTAGAGTTATTGTTCTCACTTACTGATAGCTGTCTCTATGCCAGTCATGGCAAAACTGACACATCTATTCTTAAAATACACTGCAAATCAGCTCCAAATAGATATCCTGCAACCCAACCTAATGTATTGGCCCTCGGGCCCTCAAAGATGTTACGTTTGCTGTGCAAATAATGGGGACCAGAGGATGGAGAAAATAATTTCCGTAAGTGATCAGACTTTGAGAGTTCACTGTGTATCTTCATGGTTAGTTCACGTGTTCAGGTAGAGTGTGAACCTTAGAAGACACCCTGGTGGTTAGTTCCATTGCCACCTGGATTTACCAGATTCATAGTCTCTATAGTTCCCAATTATTATCCAGGTGACCATGATAGAGCGACTTGAACTCCTGAAAATACCTGAATAAGCCATTTATTGATTCTAGGTCAACAGTATTATTTTTGCAAAGTAATAAAAGCCTGTTGACTTCTTCTCTAGTGTCTTTAATGATATTGATACATCTCTAGAGCACTGAACTCATAATTTGTGCTATAAGATCATATGATGTAGGAGGCAGCTTTATACATAATAATCTTATATGCTTGCATATTAATCATCATTGCAAGGATTACAAGACTTAGGTTTTGACTGACCATTTATTTATAGATACTCTCTAAATACCCAATGCATTCGAATAAGTCTCTGAACTTTTTACTGCTATTTCATATATACCAAATTAAACTGAAGAAGTGATCTAATTGTTTGCCAGATATACTATGCTATTGAATACGAATACAACTCATGAGCTTTCTGTCATCATCTCTTAGAATTGAAATTAACACAATTTTGGATGTTTATCTTTTGAATAATACCTATCTCATTGGGCTTTCCCTGATTACTCTCTCTCAAATGACTGTGACTTTTTTTTCTCCTATGACTCCTTCAAATCTTTTATTTCTTTTGAAGCTTATCATATTTTGACTTCTGTGACAACCTCCCATTTCAATAGACTGTAAGTCCCATACAGGCAGGAATTCTCCCTACTCATTTGTATCCTAATCCTTTGAGGTACTTAGTTCAACTTGCTTTAAATTCTCAATCTGTTGTGTTTAACTGCAAAAGAGCTTAGGAAGGTCTCTGAGAACCTTAAACTTGAAACCAAGTCCTCTCGTGTTGCCTTGGTAATGTGAGAAAACACCATGATTGGGGCTACTATTGCTATCGTCTCGTCTGGGTCTCTGCTGTCAAGTTTATATTGAACATAAATCAAAACTTCTCAACTGAGAGAGGATTTATAGCTAAGAATATTTCAATTAGAATTTATGAAATGTGTAAAAATAGCTAAAGATACTGATAGATCAATTTTAATTACAGTATATGTGTGCAGTCTGTGTAGTCTTTTCATTTTTGTTCTTAAGCAGTTTCTTTCCTCTCTTACATAACTTTATGTTAAGGACATATATTTATGGTATTGTTGGAAATGACCATATATGTATAACCATGGTCATAGGACCATATATAAACCATATGTATGGCATTGTTGGAAATGAATGGAATCTGTCATACTAAAGGAAAAAGAAATTGCACATAAACACGGTAATCTAGTCGATAAGGTTGTTTCCCATGGTGGTATGAGTTAAAAATTCTGAGACCGCTATACGTGTACACTGGAACTGAACATTTATGTAAATGAATGACAGATAATGGGAGCCAGGTTTCTCACTGTTGGAATATGCATTACGGATAAGTAAGGGAGAAAGCTAAAATAATACATATAATTCTGGATTAGAGTTAGAGACATCAGTATTTAGTCTATTTAGAACCGTGTTTAGTTTAATATAAATACATATGGTTACATATAAAATATTTATAGATATGTGTATACATGGGTGAGCATGCACAAATATAAATCCTTGTTTTGTCAGCTGAAAAGGCAGAAGGAAACAAAACTCCAGTAGCAAGGAACAGACCTAACACCCAGATCTTGATTTCTAATACTGTTCTCCAATGAAAGGAACCAGGGATCCCTGGAAAAATGGCTGATTCCAGTACAGAAGCAAGAAATAAACTAGATAAGTTTGGAGTATCTTGTAGTGCCAAAAAGTGCTTAAAAATAAAACCTACCAATAATGGAAATATGTCAAAGGGACATAGTCAAATGAAAGAGTTCCCAATGGTCAAAGCTGGAAAAATTTAATCAAAATAAAGAGTATTGGTTTATAACCTAAAGAATAAAATATATATCCAAGAGTCCATACTGATATAAACAAATTATTACATAAATAAAGGAGAAGAGATAAATCTCCCATGCAGACAAATTCCACATAGTTTCTGCAGATACTCTGCCCTAAAGTGTGGGGGCATGATTTCCCATTTCTCACTTGTGTTCTTCACATAGTGACTTCTTGTCAAAGAGTACAGTATGAAAAGGGGTGAAGAGAGTAATTTTACGGTGGAGAAACCTGATAAGCACTATCTGAGCCATATGATCAAGGTTAACGTCAGCAGTGATAAATCATCTTGATAATATGTACCCTTGATATGATGTGATGAAAATGTCACCTGACTGTGGTCTGTCTCTGAAACCCATATCACTAGCCTAATCATGAGAAAAACAATAGCCAAATTCCATTAGGGATGTTCTATGTAAAATCTCACCAATACTCCTCAAAACTGTCAAGGTCATCAAATAAAAGGAAAGTCTGAGAAACTGTCACAGTCAAGAGAGTCTTAAGGTGACATGAGGACTATAAGTAATGTGGTCTCCTGTGTTGGTGGCTCCTGCTGTCTACCACCTCCCCTTGCTACACCCAGGTTCCAATCCCAAAGCACTGCCCTTGGCCACCAGAGACTAAGAGGGACGTATCAGAGGGTGGGAAGGTGAAGGTATGAGTAGTAACCCCTTAGAGTGCTCTTGGAGGGAAGGAGGGTGCCAGGATCCTGGGCTCCAGCAGGAGACTTGGACAAGGCCACCTGTCTCCAGATGCAGAATTTGAGGTGACTTCACACATAATTAAGCCATGATCCACTGGTCTGGTTTAGCACAGCAGAAGGGGCTGTGAAGCTCTGAGGAGGCTTGGGGTAAAGGGAGATACAAAGCAGGTTGGGTAAACTGTGGGAGAATGCAAGTTGATGAGGCTACCAGACTAAAGATGTGCTGCAAATTTCCTCCCATCTTCTGAGAGACCTAGCTTTATAGCTTCATGCTGCACACCTGCCTCCTAAATAGTTTTCTCCAAACAAGTCCCTAATTCTCGGCTCCTTGGCCAGAGTGTGTGGAGCTAAACAACAGACCAAAGGAGAAGGGGTCAAATTATAGTGTCTGGGATTTAGTGGTGAAAGAGTTACATTTTTAGATAATCAGCAATATGTGCCCTTGGTGTATTCCTTGTTTTTTTTTTTTGAGAATGATCAATGTATGTTTTGTGACAGGACACTCCATCATCTTCTAAAAGACCCAGTGTGTGTGCGTGTGTGTGTGTGTGTGTGTGTGTGTGTGTATAGAGCTGGGGCTTTCCATCCTTTGAGCTGTGACCAGTCTTAGGTAGATCAGGTATCCCAGTAGAAACAACTCCCTGTTCTTTCCCCATGTCTGCCTTCCTCTAGTAAAGAGCACAAATAAAGACTTACCCTCCCCTTTAGGGAGGGAGAAAAGACATTGCTAGATTACAAGAGGCTGACACGGGAGTTTGAGAGTGGTCTTCTGCTGGAAACAAAGCAGATAGTTAAGAGTGAAAGCCAGTGATTTTGGCTATTCCCAGGGATGTTTTAGCTTTTCCAGAAAATTCTACATGTCTGGAATATGAAAGAGCTGTCCTAGTTTAAGCTAAACTTGGAAATTAACTTGCCCAAAGAGTAAGGAAATAAATTTAATGGCAAAAGCTCAAGACCATTTAAAAGTATAAAAAGATCTCCAGACTGTCATACAGCAGGCAAGAGACCATGAAAACTAAGGATGACTAAAAATAAAAAAAAATGGAGGCTCAGTCAAATTGGGAAATTTATTGTTTGTCATATGCAATGATTACCCAACCTAGTAGCTTTCATAACTACTTGCAAGTGTTTGCAAATGTAATTTAATTGCCAGAAACCTTCCTAGAGAGGCACACTTTAGCTGGTTGTGCTTATTTCTATATTCTTAATGATAAAATTCATGGGCATTTGAAAATAATAGTGTACAAGTTATGAATTCTCTTGGTACCCAGATATAGTTTGCATTAAGGTAAGCCATACTAAGGCTTTTAGTATTGATGTTTATATCACAAGAACATCCTCAGGATTTCCCCTACTATTCAGCTTTCATTACATGGGCTGTGATTTTACAGTGGTTATGAACAATGAATTGATCAAATAAATGAAGCAAAAATTCTTTATATTCAGGTACTGAAGACTTTGCCCTCGCTTCCTACCTTATCTGTTGTAGTACTCATGTCATGACCACTATAATTAATCCTCCGACTTGAATCTTACCAAACTAATTGAATAACCTTTTCTCTGCTTTAAGTAATAACTCAGAGCTTCTGCCTTTAAAGAGAAGCTTTACAAATAAGCATTCAATTATCGTCAGACCAAGAAGCAAAAGACTTGGAAACTACATTGTTTAAACTTTAGAATATCACTCATGCATTAAACTTCTTTCATCTAGTTCATTTCTGGAAAGATCTTGAAAAGAGTGAGAAGAGTATATTTTGGGATAATCAGTAACACTATTTAAGAACTGGCTCAAATAATTTCTATCCTCTTTGCCCATTCCTGGTTGCTTATAAGTATAGTGGGCCTTATTGGAGTTACAATTTATAGAATGGCAGGCAAAGAAGTCTAGGATAATGCAGTAAATGCAGAAGTGTTGATTGCTAACTATTTGAGTACCCTAACATATTAACCACCCTACAAAGATAGCCATTCCCCAAATACCTCTCCCTCCAAAACTTTCTCCCCCTCACACACATGCACAGGTTACTTTTTCAGTATTTACTTACAAATTGAGAAGGGCGAAAATACTTATCACCCATGTCTCCAAAAACAAAGATGTTCAGTTTCCCCTAGCCTTCTCGATCTGCTCCAGTTTTATGAGTAATTTATATACATCTTATATGTATATATAATATTTATATATTTAATTGGGTTTGTGAATAAAACTTCTTTGAAGGCAACTTGACAAAATGAAAACCAAAATTAATAAGTAAATTCTAGTTTAGCTTATTTGTTGTATGTGTGACCCTGGCAATTTGCTTGTAATCCTAGCCTGAAATTTTTTGTTTGTAAAGAGGGAGAATGTTTATCTGGATTGGTTTACTGAGAATCACATACCCTCAAATGAATAAAAGTCCAATGATACTGCAAAATGCTGTTCACTTGTATAGTACAGCACTTCTTCTCTTCCCTCCACTAACCCCAACCCTGAGGACCTACTTAGCTGTTATGATTTCACCTTTAGATTTCCTGTCTCATTAAATAAATCTCCCAACATCTTTAGGGCCATAGTTATCACATACCAGCTGAATCTGATCAGATGTCAAATTTGAAAGTCTTTGCTAAAAGGACTACTGATTTCAATAACTTTAGAGATACACATGTATGGTAATGATAAGCTGCCCATCATTTTTATCAGGAATTCTGGATGGTAGTCTTGCCTCCTTCCCTTTTCTGTCCTGTTCCTTTATAGGTAGACCTACAACAGTTATGTCAGGTTATGTATTGGGTGTACTATAACTCCCTTATTCTGTTGCCTTAGTTGGCCTGTTGGGAACTGTTGACAGGGTTAGGAGAACGTGTGCGGAATCTTTTGGCCTGAAAGATAATGTGTATACAATATCTCTCAAGAGCAAGACCCTTTGTTTCTGCCCACTCAGGCAGAATGTGCTGTGTCCTGATTCAATTTTATACAGTGATACTCAGTGTGTTGATGCAGGTATGTGTGTGTGTGTATATTTAGTATATCCTTACTTCTAGGAGTTCCAAAGTGCCACACCATATATAGTTCATTAATCTTTTCAAAATTTTTATCAGGTAGATGGCAATCACTAGTATTTCTTAGTATATCATTCCCACACTTTTGCGCTGGCGTTAATTTAAATGTTTTTTCACTGGCGATGCATTTATAAGAAATAGTCACCAAAGAGAATCATTGCCAATCATTTTCTTGACTCTTCATAATATTAGTCTACTCTTAGTGTTGTCTATATGAGAAAGCATGACTGTTTGGCTATTTTTTACGTACTCCATTCTTTGAATTGACATGTATCAACCCAATATTTCCCAGTAAACTCAGTGCCCAACCTGGGCCAACTTTTGTTTTAGTCTTTTAGCTGCCATACGTGAATGATCTCATTTAATTTTTCAGCCATCTGTGGCATAGGTGTTATAATTCCCATTACATGGAAGAAAGAGCTGAGGCTTAGAAAGGCTCAGTGATTTGACCAAGGAGATAAAGTAGGTAAAGAGCAAAACAATGACAGGAAACCCAATTGATCTGTTACTAAAGCCTACAGAATGTCTTGCCTTTTTAATATAGGATAGAGGAAAATGGATTTTGAAGAATTTGTATTTTAAATAATTCACTCTTGGGTAGATTCCATCGGACGGTAGGAACAGCATTTATCTTTGGTTCAGATACTCCATCTCCCTGCAGAAAAGAAAATATTTTAATATGTGCCTGTCACATTACTTTCCTTACCTGAAGTGGTGATTTAGTGTTTCTTTCACCCACCCATCTCTTCATTTGTACTGATGGGATCTGCACTTGGTGATTCATTGAGCACAAGGTAACCTGCAATCATTCAGATTATTCAGCAGACCATTCAACAGATCTGCCATTCTTCTGGGTTATAGTCCTTCTCTGAGTTTACAATGAAATTTGACTCTGTTGAGAAAAATGAACACTAGACTTGATGCTTTTTGATCTTTTCATATTGTTTTTTCTTATAAAAAGGAAGGAAACGGTTTTCTTTAGCAACACTATATTATTTCCATTTTCCATGCTCTGCCAATCTTTATAAATGAAGTGGAATGTCTCAAGGAAAGTAGGACACTCCTTTGGATGAAGCATAAGATTTGGTAGCAGACAGACATAGTTTTGAATCTCAGATTTCCTGCTTACTAGCTATGTAGTGCTCAGCAAGTTACTTAACTAATTATCTACTTTGATTTCATAATTTTAAATATGTGGATTTTGCCTGTGTGACTTGCTAAATATTTAAGATGATATGAGATATGTGTCTAATGTACTAACACATAGTAGGTACTTAATTGATACTCGGTTATATTAGAATAGAGTTTCCTACTGTGAAACTGGAGCCTTAGGGTCTAGTTCTGGCTCTACATACAGATTAGCGATGTAATCATAGCACATAGTCTTTCTTGGCCTCAGTTTCATTCTCTATAACATTAACATGAGTAGGGTAGAACTCATCTGAAGTGCCATGCAGGTATAAATCAGTGTATTAGACTTTTAGGCTCCAGATGTTGAGCATCTATGACATCTAAGTAAAGTACACTGGGTACAGAGATGACACATCATCTGTACATTTACTGTAACAGTAATAATACACAATATTTCACACATAATGTTGCCCTTGTACAGTTAGGAAAAAAATGGTTCCCAATTGTTAATAACATATCTGTTCACAGGAATGCCTGAAGTTTAAAATTCAGGGTGGCTTTCATTTAAAGCAACCCATGAACTTGTCCTGCCTGTGATAGATTTGTATGTAGCAATATGTAGAAATATGTTTATTGACTTGGAATAAGTACCCACTACTATCAAGCTGAAAAAAAGTAAGAAAAGTAGTAAACTCATGCTCCATGAAGACAGGTATCAGAGTTTGTATTGTCCATCAATGTATTCCAGGGACCTAAAAGAATATCTGGCATAGATAAGAGATCAATAACTCTAGGATATATGTGGATTGAGAGATACATAGATATGCAGATAGAGATATGTCTGCAAAGTAGCAAAATCATCTGTTTTTTCACTTCCAGAGGTGCCAGCAGAAGGAGCTACCAGGCCTTTATTTAGGAACTACTTTGTCGATTAGAGAGAGATTTGGAAATAACTGTACCAATCTTACTTCATTTTCTGAGTATTATATGGACCTCAACCCCAAACAGAAGCTCATCTTAAGCATTTTCTCTATATTATATGTGTGTGTCTATATATATATATGGAGATGTGTGTGTCTATATATATATATATAATCTATATGTAGATGTAGAAATATAAATACACATTTTAAAGTACTATTGATTCATTTATAGTAGAATTTGGTTATTTAGGCTGTGATGTGAGTTCTCCACAATTATTCAATGTGTTTCTGCTGTTAAAGGAGGGGAACATGGATGATTTTACCATGTTTTTGATCAAGCAGCCCAAATTAAATTACATGATGGAGAGCATTATGCCAAGTTGGTTAGTAACGACTTTTATTATGTTATCTGTTTCCTGAATAGTGCTCTCTTTAGTCAACTAGGTTATACATGCAGATAAGCGACAGTGGTTATACAAATTAAATCAATCGATATTTTTCAATATTTTTAATCTTCACATATCTTTATGCAAAAAATAAACTGACATTATCATTATAATTTTTATTATTATAGTAATTTGTGGGAAGTAAAAATGATAGGGTGAAACTGCTTAGGGAGAAGCATTAGATCTCTGAGTTAAGCAACGCAGGCAGCTTGATGGGGTGACCTCCTAGCCTGGCGGGTCAGAGAATTTGAGGTCACGTATAATCAAGATCACTGACCCTCTTCAACTTGATGAAACAAAAAAGAACATTGGTTCAACATTCTACATTTTCTCCTCATAATCACCTCCCTTTGATCAGCATCTGAAAGGAAAAGGGCATTTCGTATTATCAAATCACTAACTCCATTCCTCTCTACATTGAACAGGTTGGACAAAAATGTCTATTTAAGTTAGGCTATTATCAACAAGCACAACTTTATGGGTCAATATATAAAAGTACAGGCTCAGGAATCAGCCTGGGTTGAAGTCTTGGCTCTGCCTCTTAATAACAATATAATTCTGGACAAACTTAGTATTTCTAAGCTTCAGTTCTCTGGGCTATAAAATGGGTAAAAAGTAGTATCTGCCTCTAGGGTGGTTACAGGGATTAAACGAGATATCCAAATAAAGCATTCAGCACAACGCCTGGGATATAGTAAGAAGTCAATAAAAGTTAGCTCTTTTGGTTAATAACACACTTTAAAATTCTGTTAGTGATAATCAATGTGCAATAGCTACTTAGTGGCACATAAGCTTATCCTGGGAGGTAGTAAATACAGACATACATAAAATATGGGGGAGCTCAAACTGTAGTGTATGTAGATGTAGTTTACGTAGTTATGTAGATGCTTAAATCATTCATTGTTCCCTGTGTCTCAGGTGTGGGAAACCTCACTGTCAATGGAGCTCAGATGATCACTTTCTTTCCATGAGAGGCTGTACACAGCTCACTTATCCTTCTTGGAAACTCAGTCTTTCTGCCATGATATTATCTGGCTGGCCAGAAAGTCTGAGTTGCTGGGTCCAGTTGTTGGCAATTTCTTTCATATGTTGGTTTAAAAACTCCCTTGATTGGAAGCAAAAGATCCAATTCACTATGCAGTCATCCTTAGTAAAGTACATAGAACATTTTTTATTTCCTGACAGAATCCATCAAGTCATTTTAAGATTCCTTAGGCTAACTTTGTTCTCAATGTTCTGCTGAGTTTCCTCATCTGTAAAGTGGAGGGAACTTGGTGTTCACCTGACATAGTGGCTTCCATTCTGGAGGCTCCAGGTATCCTGAGGCAAAGAAGCTGGTAATGAGAATCCAGATGTATTTATGATAACTCAAATCCTCAACGGATATTTTACATTTAATTTTGGTTGGCTGTAAGTTCCATTTTTCACACTTTTGGGTGGGGTTAGTTATCTGCCTAGTGTTACTATCAGACTTATTAGCATGGTTGGTTTTAGGCAAAATAAGAAGGAGCAAAAGATTGTAGGTGAGGAAACTTTTTATTAACATTTCCCAAACAATCTATATGCTTATTGTCTCAGCTCCTTACTTGGAGCATATCTGACCCTATTGACACAAGAAGATTTGGATAATAGAAACACAAGTAGGGGATCAAGACTTGAGGAAGGGAGTGCAGAGGGAAAAAATTATGCATGACTTTTCCTTTAGATTTACTTTCATTGTCATAAAGATAGAGACCTTGGACTACAGAGGTCGTGCATATAAGTGTGTGTGTGTGCATGAGCGTGCATGTAATTTCAGATGGACTACACCTTCTCACGTGACTTTATTCTCTCCCAATACATGGCTTCTCTGCAGACTGTTCATCAATAGAGACTATAGAGCAGCACTTTCCAATAGAATTTTCTGCAGTGATGGGAATATACCTCTGCTCTGTCCTGCACTGTAGCATCTAGCCACATGTGGCTATTGGTCATTTGAAATGTGGCTAGTGCAACAGAGGAACTGCATTTCTAGTTTTATTTAATTTTAATTAATTTAAATTTAAGTGTTAATAGCCAGATGTAGTCAGTGGCTAGCATATTGAATAGAGCAGTTATATGCTACTCTCTATGGAATGACTTCATCTGACAGCCATATATACAAAGTTTAGGTGGTCTTTATATGTCATTTATTGAGTCATTTTAAAGCCTGATACACTGATCTTTTCCTAAGGGAAAAACAAAAAAGACTGGCTAGGCCATGAGTGAGGTCATCCTCAAATTCCATATCTCCTCTACAGCCGCCTCTAATCTTCCCACCCTCCTATGGAGGCTGAGAGTGCCTGCATAGACTTTTCTGCCCTTGTATCCTCAGACCTTGTCTCTGGAACCCCGAGAACAGAGGGTCTGGTTAGCCATATTCCCAGAAATGCTTGTCAGATCAGAGCAGCCTTTTTAGCTGAATGAGTCCATTAGGCTGGATTCTTATTGAGAGGTGAGAATTTAGAGCCAAGACCTGTAGAAATCGTGAAGCTCAGTGTTTTTCAAGTGTAGTACATGTAATACAATAGTGTGTGAGATGGTTTTAGGTGGTACAATAATATACTTTGTACTATTCGATTTTAATTTCATTAGGTAAGCCTATTTTAGTGTGTACTTTTGAGTTAATATTTACATTGTATCTCTTTCTGCTTCTTTTGTCTTTTGTGGTGCTACCCATATCTATTCAGTGACATTGTGTGGGAAAAGAGGATCACTTTTAAAAGTGCTTTCTAAATTTTGAAAAATGCATTCTTACATGAACGTATCTGTGACTCATTTACTTTCCAGTGGACTAAAATCATTCTTTCACTCTGTCAGGGTGGAAAAAATAATTCACGTATTTCCCATCTGCTTGCCTGGAAAACAACATTGGATACGTCTGATGGGGTCAGGGCTGAAGGAATGAGCTGGAGGCTTTGCGTGGAGCCTGGGACTGCCAGAAAAATGTGGATGTGGATTTGTAATTCAGGCTTCTTTGTTCCCAGTTCCCATGACACACTAGCTCAGTTCTTTTTTTTTGGGTAGGTCCTACAATTCTTTTTTGAGTCATTGATTTGATTTAGGCATGCATTGACGGAGATATAAAGAAATGTTATCACTCTCTCCCTTGAGATCACCATCTGGTTGGAGAGATAAATTGTCTGGTTCTTTGAACAGCAGGAGAGTAAGAATAGTTGAATTAATTAAGTTTAATTACATTTCTTGGGCCCATCTTTGAGGCTCTGTCCCTAGATGAGGTGGACCTCATCGACTCAGTTACTCAATACAAGAAAGTGAACCAGGCCTGCTGTAAATCCCAACCATCTTGTTGAAATATCACAGATGTGTTTCTGTTCCCACCAATGATTGTTTGACATAAATGTTTATTCCCAGAGAGGAATGCTTTCACATTAGGTAAAGCAGGCTTATAGGAACAATTTTAAAGACAATTATCAGTCTCCTCCTCATTCCACGACTGTCCTGCACCCTTGTGAAGTGAGGGATTCAGTTATTCAAGTTTGATTAAATAAATGAAAGAACAAGAATGGATGATTGCCCCTTAATTGCTTCATTTCCTCTCTCATCTTGCTTTTTCACAGTCATTTTCCTCGATAGGATAATGGAGAAGAATTTAGGGTTGGAAATGGGTCTTGATATGAAAGCCAGTGAGAGACAGAGAGAAAATAAGAACAGGTGTATAACTAAGGAGGAAAAACAGAATATGTGACTGATCGTGAGCACTCTGACAAATGGCCCAGAGCTATGACTTTTAACGTTGAATTAGCACTGTAGCTAATGGAGATCCTAATTAAGAGCTGAGTTTAATCAATTCTGTGAAAACTATAGCTTAGTCATTGAATGGATGGACTTCTATTATTAATAGTAACAGCTTCAACTAAAAATATTAGAGTCATTTAGGTAATTGTGTGAACTTTTGTTCATACATAAATTATAACAAAATACTAAAATATTCCTTCTGTTGCAGGGAGTGTGGGTACAGATGTTGTAAATGATGGCACGGCATGCAGTGTCCTCAGAGTCTCTGCCTCATAAACCCTCCCCTCCACGAAACCAGGAATTGGGTTATATAGCTCCAGTCCACGTTGTCCAAAACAGAGTTCCATTTACTTTGACTTGATGCTATAAGTGCCTACCCCATGGTTTTTAGGGACAGTATCTTCCAAGATAGAAATTACCCATTGAAACTAAAGAGTCTGTGTCAGAGGCTGCTTGAGTTCATTTCTACCACACTGGGCCACCACCAGTTAATTTCACTTTCTTCTATAGAGGCTTATTTTGACTTAAAATATATATATATATTTTTTGGAAAGAGTTGGCATGTCTATTGTGACCTGATTGTGTATTTTTGGGACCTGCTCAGCCTACAGAAGGCAAGGTGGAGGCAAAACCTCAGGGCTCACTCTGCTTTCTTAAGCAGAGCATCACTATTATAAAACAGGGTTGTAGGAATCAGTAAAATTATATTAAGGACAGTAAAGCAGCTTATTAGTGTGGAGTTAGGCCTAGCCAGTTTATGAGGTCTATGTAATTAATTATTAAAAGGTAAGCCATTTACGGAAATTGTAAAAGCATTCTGTTAAGGTCAAGTTGGTTAGGATTCAAGTCTAAACAGCATCAGCCTTTGTCTGGATACTAGAACCCTTTGTTCCATAATAAAGGATGAAGTGAAGGACTGTTTGCTGTACAATATCTAGACCAGATTGCAAAAATCCCCTTATTCTTCTTTCAAATCCCATTTCCTAATAATAGACTCAACTTTCTGAGGTACCTTCAATCACACCCTCTTAACTGGCATACACTGCTCAGATTCTGATGTGTTCTAGACTGAATGGGAGAAACCTGAACAGAAGTCAGGAGATCTGTCTTGATCCAGATCTTGTCTACTGTTTACTTGCTCTGTGACCTGGAGTCCGTCACTTATCTTCTGCGACCTCCTCTCTTCTCATCTGTGAAAAATGAGTATACTGCTATCTACTTTCTCAGGAGGCTGCAAGATGTCATATGATGAGAGCAGCTGGTACAGGGGATTTCCGGCCCACACTAGGTGCACAGTGTTCATAGGTTGAATCTCTAAGTAATTTTTTTCTTCTTTCTCCCAAAGAGTACTTTCAGGCAGTGTCCCCAAATAAGGAGACCTCATGTTTGCCAACAGGGCAAATCAATGTTTCTCAGTCCATCTCTGAGCTGTGTGTGTGAACCAGCACTTCAGAAGAGCTTGGACTTTGTGTCTGGGGTGGTGTTTTTATGCTGAGGAAGGAGCACTGGACCAGATTCAGAAGGATAGGGTTTTATCCTGACTCTGCTCCGTATTAGTAGTGTAATTTTGAGCAAACCAGATAATCTTCTTTTGCACATTGATTCCTTGTTTAGCAAATAACTATATAACCTTCAGTGTGGTATGGCTGTCCTCTAAGTGAGAACTTGAGTTGAATCCTAGCTCTGTTTTGTGCTATGTAACCTTGGACAGTACATAAGCTAGGCTTGTCTCAGTTTCCTTCTCTGCAAAGTGAGCATAATAATCATACCTAACACATTTTGGGTTGTTTTGAGGGAGACACGCATTGATAGGAATAAAATACTTAGCAGAGTGTATGGCATGTACAGTAATCAAAAAATCATAGCTGATACCATTTCCTTTTCTTCCAGTTCGTTTATCCAAGGCAAAATCTTCCATATGCTTTAGTGTACCATGGGGTCATATAGGAGACACTTCTCACTTTACCAAGCCCCCTTTTAGAAAATTTAGGGAAATTTGTCTCATAGTGTTTTTTTTTTTTTTTCCCTGATTATGTGTGTGGGAGGGCAAAATACTTGAAAACACTCTATAAATACTGTATATGCAAAGGGTGGACTGTGAGGAAGGAAAAAAAAAAAAAACAAGGAAGAGAAAAAGGAAAAGGAGAAGGAAGAGGACCAGAAGGAGAAAGAGAAGGAGGGAGGAAGGAGGAACAAAGGAGAAGGAGATGATGAGGAGGAGGAGGAGGAGGAGGAGGATGGGGTAGATCCATTCTCTGATATGCAACTGTGGCCCTGTGGATTTTTTGACAGGAATGTCACACATGTGTCTTCAGGGTCCACATAGTTATGGGTGCAGAAGCCTTATCCCTAGCTGGAACCAAACGTAGGTGGTTTCCCCCTCACCAGGATCGTTTTCCAATTCATAGAATGCACTCTTTTATAATATGGAGTGGAAGTGGGTCCCTCCCTCCGTTGGTCAGTCACCAGCCTACCTCAGATGCAGCCAGGCCAAGGGGAGGTACTGCATGGAGTGATTGAACCGAGAAGACCTTCCAGGGACTTAGGATTGGGATTTGACCCCAACAGTGTTTACTTTCTGATAAATTTTGGTGTTGGATGAAACATAAGGTCATGATGCTGGAGAGAAAAAATCAGACCTGGAGTCCAAGGGACTAACAGAAGTGCTGCCGGTCCTCTGTGTCTGTCCTTCAAGGCTGGGCCAGTGCTGTCTCTCTTAACCTTTGTTGGGTTTTATTTTATGGACATCTTGGCTTTGGACATGTAGCCTTTTGCTTGAGGGCTGGCAGATGGAGCGTTGGGCTGAAAGTTAAGGTTTTGGCTGGCCCTGGTTTTGCCACTAATTGTGCATAACTTAAGGCAAGTCATTTACTGTCTCTGAGCCTCAGTTTCCTCAAGAATGATGGGAATAGTCATGACTACCTTATTGCTGGTAATGTTGTTATCAGTGGCTATTAAAGCACAACTTCGTTACTCTAGAATCTTAGATCTAGGGGAGCAGAAGTGAAATTAGAGGTCCTCTAACACAACCCTCTCCTCTTCCTCCGTTCCTTAGCATCTGGGACAAGGGAGCCTTTAGCGTCTGATGACACCATCCTGTCTGGGGAGCACGCTGCCTTAGGAGGTAGCTGATCCTGTATTTCTGGAGCTGTCATTGTTATAAAGGCAGGGAACATGGTTAATTTTAAAAGAAAAAAATACTTCTGGAGGTTTAACTCCAAACAACTCTTAAGAACCAATAACAGGGCCGGCCCCGCGGCTTAGCGGTTAAGTGCGCGCGCTCCGCTGCTGGCGGCCCGGGTTCGGATCCTGGGCGCACACCGACGCACTGCTTCTCTGGCCATGCTGAGGCTGCGTCCCACGTACAGCAACTAGAAGGATGTGCAACTATGACATACAACTATCTACTGGGGCTTTGGGGGAAAATAAATAAATAAAAAAAAAAAAAAAAAAAAGAACCAATAACAAAGATCGCCCTGAGCTCAGGCACCTGTATCTGCCCTGTGCTTTCTCTTCAGCATGGGTAGATGTTCATCTTGTTGGTCTCGGTGCATTAATCCCCTACACACATGTTGCCCATGTTTTCCTGGTAACACAGAAGCAGCATCTTTGGATAATATAATTAGCTGTGTTAATCACATACCTCATGTGCCCTCTATAAATGGTGAAATAACCTCCATTGGTTGCTATTTACACCTGTCCTCTGTGCGTTAGTATTGAGGGGAGTTCATCTCTGTTAAACGGAAGTTTTTGGTAGTTAATTGCAGTAAAGAGCAATATAACCTATTTCTCCTTACTCCTTTGTATATTTTCAAAAACAAGAAAATTCTGATGTTTGAATCTCTCCCTTTGGTTCCAATACAGAACACAATGACAGAGCTGGATTCTCTTATGGAGAAGAGGTTAGAGGGAAGGTACAGGAAACAGGGTTATGGTAGGTAAGGGAGGTGTGATTCTCTACATCATTCTCATTTTTAAACTTAAATGACCAAGTAAATCAATTAAAAGTAATAGGTCACATGAGGATAAGAATATGTTTTATTTGTTGGGCTATCATCTAGGGAGCCTCTTTCCCCCCACCCATTAGGAAACTCTTAAATTTTGCAACTAGGAGTGGTAAGTGATCGGGTGCAGCAGAGCAGATGCCCCTGGGCAGCCCCACTGAGGTGTATGTAGCAAAAATAGCAAGATGTGACTTTGTACAAAAAGCCAAATGGACATTTGGGCCTCCTGACTGTACGTAAGAGAGCGTCATAATCTTCCCGTGTTCCGGGAAGCATTTAGGAACTGAGAAGTGAGTCCTATGTCATGTGCCGGTTCTTCCACAGACAAGAAGAGAGACAGGTACTGGTACTCCCTGAGAGCTACAGTGGCCACACAAGGCAAGGACAAGACCTTCCACACAAAAGCCAGGGACTAGAAGCCAAGCCTTGGTCTCTGTTATGTTGGTACGTGTGCAAGTGCCCAGAGTGGCAGAGGAGGGGCTCCAGGGACCTGGAGCAGGGTTCGAAAGATCACAAGGGTACTTGCTCAAGGTTAGATGAGAGCCATGGGATACAATTCGGAGACACATGCGTAGCACAGGGCAGACAAGCTGAGTCCCAAATCAGACAAACAGGGGCCATATGGACACTAATTCCAAATGACATAACAAGGCAGGTGGTCAAAATTCCTGGAAAAACTCAAATGTCTGGCAGGAACTAAAGGAGCAGAGCCACGTAGATAGATACTCTTGGAAAAACGAAATAATAACAAAATCTCTGCTTATATGAGGAAGCCTCTTGCTTCACCCCAGGAGTATTTGTGTACCTTTTAAGGTGAGATTTTGTCTTCAATTGGGGGCTGATTGGGTCTTCTGAGTGGTAATAAAACCTGAGGGCCTCTGAGGAAGGAGGAGTAATGAGGGCACTTCCATTGGCTCCCCCCTACAATAAGGGTGGCATGGATTCTCCCAGCTGAAACTCTTCCCGCTTACCTGCTCATGGATGGTGGCAGAGCAGGGTCAGATGTCTCCCTGGGATCTGAGCTCCTTGCTGTTTGTCATTTTAGGGACAGGGTGTTCTCAGTGTGTCTCTTGCAGTGACTTTTCAATAAAGATGTGGTAATGCATAGTGGGTCTGCTGTCTGCCCCTCTGAGGTGTTAGACCCAGCAATTAGGGTCTCTGCTGTGGAGACATACTCAGGAAGGAACTGCAGAAACAGGGCCACTGGGAAGTTATTATTGCCTCATTAGAGAGACTAAACTAATTTCCAGACATCACTGACACCTCCCATGTTTGGGATATGCTCTGGGGAAAGGAAGAAACACATGACATCCTGACATCTGTCCTTCCTCCTCTTCCTCTCTTCCACCAGCCTTTTTGTTGTTGTTATGTTCTATTTTTCAGACGCTAACAAGAATGCCAAAACCCCCTTAATATTTTTTGCACCACTTTGATCTTCTTCTTATCATTTTCGTTGTTGTAGAATAATCCAAGAATAATGCACTGCATTAGAGGTATGCACCGCATGAAGCTGAAAACTCGGGCAGATGTGTCCCCCCCCTCAGAAGCCAGGTTCTCTGGCCAATGATGGCAAAGCAGCCAGTGACTCACATGATCAAATTCCAGCTGTGAGTATAGCATTCAAGACATCTTTATTGTCATGAGAATGTAGTTATGATTGGTGAGTGAAAATATCAAAGCTGTGTGCCCTCCCAGTCATCTCTCTTTCCCACAGAGCTGTCTCTTTGTGTGTCAGGTGAGCTGTTTCCAGGCCTGGGGGCTGCAAGTGCTGGATAGCTGCTACGGGGCCTCCTGAGGAAGCCTCAGTGGCACAGGGTTTTCTGGGCAGAGGCCTCGAGAATCCCAGTACTTCACCTGGATTTATTATAACTTCTCTTTCTTTTCATTATGAAAAATAACTTTCAGTGAATACTCTTTACTATGTATTTTTGTGATGATGGTTACATGAATTTATTCATGTGTTAAAACTCATAGAACTCTCCACCAAATATATAAATTTTGACATATAATTTTAAAAATAAAATTAAAAACAACGATATGCATGATGCAAAATAAACATGATATACACATTGTCATGCAAAATCTTTTAATATAACTGTCATGTAACTTACATATCCTTCCTGATTTTTTCTGTTCATGAATAAACATTTTTCATGTGAGTGTATATGTTAAAATGATATATATACACACACACACATACACACAAATTGGGTCATAATATACATATTTATACAACCTGATTTTTTACTTGGTATTATTTTTTATCCATCTTTCCATATTGGTACATAAAGGTCTATCTCGTTTTATTTGATGACTATAGACAATTCCATCATATAAACTTATTTAACTATCTTCATTAAACCTTAAACTCTATCTTTAATTTGAAATATTTTAAGACATGAATAAACCAAAACCTACCTTTTGTCATTCACCAAAGCAAGGTTGGCCATGCCTGTTGCTTGCTTCAGCTGGAGGCCCAGAAAGTGAAATAAACTAAATAAATAAACTAGAAGTCCAAAAATCAGGAAACACAAGATAAACTAATTTTTAAACAGCATGTTACACTTTGAAATAATATGCTCAATATATTTTCCTTCAACCTCTACTTTTTAGGTATTTCTAAATTGAAAGCAAGTTTGTTAATGTGAAAAAGCAATATGAGTACCCTAAAGAATCTCCAGAAAGTCTAGAAACACAAGAGAAATGCCGTATTTATGTTCTGAAGATCAAGTGTATTTATTATCAAATCCTTGATGAATAATGGAGGCAACGTTGGTCATGCTAATAGTATGAGCTTAATCTCATAAAAATACTTGACATAATTTAGCCAAAATTCTTTTTCTTTTTTTTTTCTCCTTCCAAGAATCCTTGATTCCAACTTGCTGTGTAGGTGGAAGGAAGGTGCAGAGCTAGTTCTCAGTTATATTTGTGCCCAGGGCAAGGAAGAATGAAAATGATACTTCAGACTTGCAGTATATATTTGAGTCACTAGAGATCGATTGTTGAACGCCTTTGGTTCATAGTTGCTTGTATTTCTAATATGTTCCATAAGAGTGGGCTTAAAAAAAATGGTTTCTCCTTGAATGATTAGGCACTTGGCAATCCTCATTCATCCATTAGCCAACCTCCCCTTCACCCCCAACAAGTCTAGGGGCATCCTCTTTAGGACTCAGCTGTTATCGCCTCTGTGATAGCCTGAAGGTTTCTCTGTCTTAGAAAATGGAAGCTATGAATTGCAGCCGATTTGTAATTTAAACAGACCGTAACTCAAGTGTAATGGCAACTCCAGTGTTTGTTCACCGGACCATTAAGCCTGTCACTTCCCAAGGCACCTTTCATAGCCAAATTTGATTTAATTGGCCATACACAAGAAACAAAAATTTCCGGGTACCTGAAGCCTGAAGCTTCACCCTTGGGCCTGCCTTGGCTTCTGGCATTTAAGTTCAAGAGAAATAAATTAGGCAACATGGCCCCATAAAGATTAAGGACCGGAATAAAAATGTAATTTTGCCAAGAGCACAGAGTGAAGATTGGATAATAAAAATGTGAGTCAAAATAAATTTTTGGATGGGAAAAGTAGGTCCTAACTAAAGGTAGAGAGTAACCCCATGGGGGTAGATCTTTCTTATTTGGTTTGTTTTCTTTATCCTTGTGAAGTTTACATCCATTGAAGTGAGTTTTCAAAAAGAGGGTCAGATATGGGGATACATTCCTTCAAAACACCAGTTACTAATTTCTGGGGAATCATTTCCGCCTTGGTAAAACTCCCCATCCATGAAGCGTGTGCCAGAGAGAGGTTCTGCCCCCGACTCCTTCTTAATTACTGCTTCTCCAATTAGAGTGGCAGGGTTTTCTATGAGAAATTGTGAAGTTTTTAAATGTTGGTAACTGATCAGCATTCTAAAAACCAGGAAGTGTAATAATACAACCCATGACCTGAATTTGGCCCATGGGCTCCAGATTGTGATCTCTTAGATTGCAAGCTTCTTGAGGAGGTGCCTAATTACCTCCTTTTCCCCAAGGCCTGTTACACATCATCTGAGTGAATGTTTTCCAAATGAGTGGATTATTATCAGGAAGCAGCCACAGTGACACCGAATTGGTTGGTGGTGACTAAGACTTCATCATTCCCACCACAATACCTTTGAAATGATACCCTGACCATAATGGATCTCGTCTCAGAGCAGAGGGATTCTTTTTAAGCCAGAATGTTCTGTGTTCTGACTCCAATGTTGGTCTCTAAATGACACTATGCTTTGGAGTTGAACGGGACCATATGTGCCATCTAGCCAATCTCCTCAAGTTATAGATGAGGAAACTGAGGTCAGGACTGCAGATGTAGTTCAATTTCATGTTGATTCTTAGTCTCTTGGCTCTGAACGCAGGACTCTTGGCAACAGGCGGTGACGCTTATTCAGCCCTAAAATTCCCAAAGCCTGCCTTGCAAGCAGGTATATCCCCTGTCTCTAATCCTCCTCCTGGAAGGCCACCTACTCCTTTATCTTTCCAAATCCTTCCTGATGATTCTAGTTCAAATCGCACTTGAGTGTTTAAAATCTTTCCTGATTGCTCCAGTTGGAGCTCTTTCCCCTAAATCTCCTTAGCATTTACTTTCCTTTTGAATCTAAACCAGCCATTCCATTTTCTTATCATGTAACTTTTCCAAGTCTCCCCAATGACGATAGCAGCTCCTTAGGTAACAAGACAAGAAATCTTACAGGGTCTGACATTAGAAGATAATTAATGATTATTTATTAATAAAATACTTAACATATTTATAGAATAGTGGTGAAAGCATGCAGAACTTCCAACAATTACTAGCTGTGTGATCTTGGGCTAACAGGCTAAACTTCTCTGAACTCAAATTATTTCATTTGTAAAATAGTGATAAGAAAAGTATCTATCTCAGAAGGTTGTAGTATGGATCAAGTCAGAGGAAATGCTGAGTGCTGTCAGGCCTGACCTCTTTGGGTAGGGCAGGTGGGGCTAATTGAGAGGGTACCTCTATTTACCCCATGCATCACAGGGGCAAAACCCTCCATTTCTGGGCTTCCTTTCAGAGTTGCAGGTGCAGTTTGACAGGAGGAAAAATAGCCTCCAGAGGCCTCTAACATTGAACTAGGTTAGTGTATAATTTAGCAGTCCATAAATGATCCTGGGTCAGCCAGGAAGAATTTTAATACTGCGATTATAGTCACTCACTGTATATTTACATTTTATGATCCCTCAGGGTTTGCAAGCTCCCCAGAGTAAAGTTTACACTTTGTCAGATTCTCAGTCTCATAAAGTCCTGAAAAGAACTGGGGAAAATGGGTTTAATCCTAAGCATTGTTTCTTTTATTGGAAGTTTACAAGAAATGAAAGAATAAAGGTGCAGTTGTTGCATAGTTACAATTTGATTTGGAAGAACAGCATTCCCAAGTTTTCAATTTCTGACTTTGACTACAGATTACCTTAAAATGTTTTAAACAATTAAAATCTCACCTTCAAAGGGCCATGCTCTTTTCTACTTTTCTCATTTTCTACTGTTCTTTGTCTTCTCTTATTTCTTTAGTCCACTGCTATCTGCTTTCCACTTTATTGTTCTACTAAGACTATTTTTTAGAAGGTCACCAGTGCTCTTAATAGGGTGACTATACATCCCCTTCTACATCTATTATCTTGGCATAATTATTAAGAGTACTTGCTTTTGATCTCAAAGTATCCAGGTATGGATAATAACTTAAAAGACCACCTAAGTCTTCGTCACCAATGACCTTGCTCTGTCCTCAAATTCACTGACTCTTCATATGCGACAAAGTGGAGAATATTGATGTAGAAAATTTTTTTTTTTATGTAGAAAATATTTTTAGAAAATATTTTTTTGACAACAGAGAAACATGGATTTAAATCTTGGTTCCTTCACTTATCAGCTGTGTGACTGACAACTGTATACTTTTTTCTTTTGTAGAATATGAAATGATAGTACCTTCCTTACAGGGTGGATGAATGGGTTCAAAAGTAAAAATTTCTAATGTAGTTGGCATAATGCCTACCATGGTGAGAGGAAACCATTCCTTTCTGTCTCTTGCTTTCAGAAAGCTCTTGTCCCTTAGCTCTGATGACTTCCCACAGTCTCCTCCTGTCTCTGTGATATGTCCTTGTCCCGTTTCTGTCCCCTGCCACTTTCCCTCTTTCTGCTTATCTGTAGTCCTTGGCAGTGACAGCTTGCTCTGCCTTGTTTTGTCTGCTTAACCCGCCCCCCCCACACACACACACATGAACATGACTGAGGAACATCACCAGGGCAGTATATAAAGGTGTGGATGAACACTGTACCCCAGGAGATGGTGAGATCTAAGGCGATGTAGAGTAGTGAGGGCCTGGCCATGCGCTAAAGTGGAAGAGTGCTGTACAAAGGAGAAAGGGCCCAGAGTCAAGGAGACACAGAGACTGGCAAAGGCGAGAGGAAAGGCTGTCCTTTAGGTGAGAAGGCCAAGGCGGGTGGCAGCCATGCCTGTTTTCTATCTACCTGAAAAACAAGGCTCCACACTGGAGATATTCAGGGTATGAAGGACCAAAGTAGGAATATCTTCAGGATGTATCTTGGAATATGGAGGAGATTAATCTTTCATGAATAAGAGGAAGAGTAAGGACTTTTGGAATCAGATGGGTTTAGGTTCAAATCTTCTTCCACTTTTGGACTGTAGGGCAAGATCTACCTTCCTTCTAACATAGGGTCTTTGGGAATAGTTTGACTTGAATTTCTATTCTGGTTCTCCTAATTGATAGCTTTGTGACCTCAAGAGGGTCGCTAAACTCTCAAACTTTCATTCCTCAACTGTAAAATGGGAATAACAATAGTGCCTCCTCATAAGATTATCATGAGGTTGAATGAGATAGTGTGAGTAAATGCTTAGCATATCTTACTGGCTCAGTACATCTTAGATTCTATTAATATTGTTGCCATTGCTGTTATTATTTCATCATACTCTGAAACTCAGTCTCCTCATACATCAAATGGGGTTGGTGATCACTTCCTAGGGATGTAGGATGGATTTATTGATCTACAGTTTGTAAATGCTGGATGCATAATAAATAAGTCACAAATTGAAAGAATCCTAAGTCAAGATATAACCGGAGTTGACTAAAAGTTATTGTCAGTATATATAATTATTTGTATACTTCCTCCTCCTCCTCTCCATCCCATTTTAGTGTTTGTCTCTCCTCCTTCCTCCTAACCTCGCAATGCATAAACTCCAAAATGCTAAGGACTATGGCCGTCTTTTGAACATTCTGCCCCAGCACTCTGCACAGTTCTTGGTGCACAATAGATGCCCAAAACCTGTCAGGTGAATTAACACAGAAAAAATGAAGAGAAGCTGGAGACAAAGCTCAGAGGAAATTATAGACAAGAAAAATACAGATTTAGTGGCTGGTAAAAAGTTGCAGGTGAATGAATATTATAAATTCTTTGCAGAGTCGTTAAAATGAAGGCTACTCTGTACACTTCCTGAGTCGTCGTCCAGCTATCTGACACCAAGTCACTGGTTGATACCGAGGTACCACCTACTCTTGGGGTTCAGGGCTATTGAAGTAATTTGCATTGGTTATAAGATGGCTTTGGTAATTATGAGTTGTGGTAAAGGACGTGAGCTTAGACATGACCATGGCAAAGGCCGTGTTATCTAATGCAGGATTGATTTGCAGATTAATGTATAGGATGCTGGAATTCTTTTATGCTTACTTTGTTCATTACCACAGCACATGGTGCTGAGGTCTGTTCAGGACAGACCTCAAATTGGCTGTTTGACATTAGTGATGGCAAACTCAGGGTTCCCTGTTTGTGGGTAGTGTGTTTAGTCTCCTGTTTTTATACTGAATTGTCTCACAGAAGACATCTATGCAAAGAAAACCATGAAATAATTATTAAAATAAAACCCTTCTTTGGTCTAGAGGATGCATCTTGATGGGGTAAACTGGTTTAATGATTCATTCATTCTGGGGCATATTAGCTTCAGAAGACTTCTCTTGGCATCCAGCCGTGACCAGTTTTCTGCAGCCCCTGCTCTTCAAAATCTCTGCCTGTGCTTTAAAAACAAAACAAACAAAAAATAATAAAATATAGGCATAGAAGACATTATGCATATTTTTTATAGGAGAACCATAAAGAAATGCAAATTTTGTCCAGGTGTTTGGCCCCTGGGAGAGATTTGTTCCTGAAAGTGAGGATTTATTGGAAAAGACAATATGACTGGGATTATGACTTTCCAGTTTTCTCTGTTCCCTACTGTGCACAGTGCCACCTGCCTCGAGCCAGGACCCATGTGCTCTTAGCCCTGCCTTCAAATTCAAGTCATAGATCCTCTTCAAGAAAAAGAAAATAATCACAATGTTTATAGCTGAAAAATAAGTTAGTTGCTGAAATTGTTTTTTCTAATCTCTGACGGTGCCTTATTCTTCTAAAAGTTATTCATTCATACAACAGTTATATGTTGGACCCTGCTCTAGGGTCTAAGGAAGTGGGATGGACATAAGAGATGTGGTTCCTGTCTTCATGGAGCTGACTGAGGACACTGAACCTGGGCCTCTCTCTCTTCCACCATTTATTCCCTGTTTAGTTCTCCCTTCCTTTCTGCTTTGTCCTCTGGCTTCTCTGCATTTCTCCTTTCTCTTTATGGCATCCCAGTTAGAAGTAAATGGGGCCCTATAAATAAAACATATGTCTGTGGAAAAATATTATGATGCATCTACTTGTGCAACTGTGTTAAAAGGTCTGTCTAATTTCCTGAAAAGGAGGCAAGTGGGATTTCCCCAGAAAGACTAGAAAAGTGGTCATGGGGACAGATAGGAGGGAGGCTTGAAAAAGAGAAGCACAAGAAGTACACACCACAACTTGCGTATGGTAGCTTCTCAGTACACGTTTGCTGAAATGAAGCTGGTTCAGAAAGCAAGAGAGGATTCATGCCTCAGGACCTGCAACCTGGTACCTTGTCACCACTTCTCTCTTTTGAACCAAAAACCCAGCCTTTCCCCTTTCACACTTATGAAAGCCTATATCTTCATTGGGAATCTCAAAACTCACACTCTCTAAGAAAAGCATTTGTTGAGGGCTCATTCCATGCCAGCCTCTGTGCTAGTTTTTCCTTTTTTAACATGCATTTCATTATTTAACTAAATCCTCATGACAACACCACAAGGTAGGTATTTTTTGTACTTATTTTTATAGATGGTAAATTAAGAATCAGAAAAAAAGTCATTTTCTAAGATTTCACTAATATATAAAAGAGCTAGAGTTTGAATTCCAGTCTGTTGGACCCCCCTCCCCATGCTTTAATGCCTGATTCTTTTATACTCACACCCCGGGAGATGTTGCTTATCAGTGCTTTCTTTTTTCCAAGGTAAAGTTAGGGTGTTTGTACGTGCTATGACATGTATGTGATTGTGCTTGTGTGCCTATGCACACACTTTCATGTGTGTCTTAAAAGAAAAGAGACATGAGCATCTCATCTCAGAGAATGTAACTTTTGGCCAAGAAAGGAAATTTCCTTGAAATGGTTTGAGTGTCTCCCAAATAAATAGATGGAGACCTGTTCCTCAGATTTCTTAGGGGAGTCACGGTCTCTCATTTCATTTCTTTTATAGGGACCTAGCTTGCAGTTTGTGAGCATCATCTTTTCAGCAGGCAGGAGAAGTGGTTTATATTAATGAATTCCTCCTCACCTCCACATCCTCAAAAGTGAGGAATGAGAAGGCATAACAGGGAGTATAGCTACAATCCAAGCTGGGGCCATGTAAAACTGACACCTTCTTAGTCAACACAACTGCTCCCTGGTATGTCTCGACTCCCCCATCTCAGTAAGTTATGGGGTTCATTTTTGGCAACATCCCAATGAGACTTTCATAGTCATGGTTTTATTTTATGAATCGGCATGAAGAACTAGGTAAGGAGATACTGATTTCATTCCTAAAACATTACTGGAAATTTAAAAATTCTTTTTAATGGATTTTATTACCTGGTAAGTATGAATTCAAAGGCAGACAACAGGACAAAGGACATGAACTATTTATAGAATACGGATTGGGGGATCAGAGAGAGCTGAGTGTGAATCCTGGCTCTCATTAACTGAATCTGAGAAAGATTTAAATCACATAGTCTTTCTGAGCCTCAGTTTTCTTATCTGTAACATGTTGATAATAACACTTAACTTCATAATGTTTTAGGGAAGACAAAGTGAGAGGAGTGCTTAAGTGTCCAGCACAGTACTAGCACCCGGTCAGTGCTCCCTAGTGATAATTAACATTAACAATCTCTATACACATCTACTCTTCTATAGTTTACCAGGCACATTGACATTATGTCATTTTATCTTCACCGTGCAGAGACATATGCAACCCTATTTGCTTGCATGAAACACAAGTAGAATGGCTGACTTATTTAGCTCCTCCTTACTGTGTTTTTTCTAGGAGAATAGAATCCCTTAGCCCCGCGGACGCAGGGATGAGTCTGAGTGCTATACTTGAGGCAGGCTTGCTGACCTTGCAAGACAAAACAAAACATCTTAGGGAAAAGTGACCTCCCTGAGTGTCCCAGCTCATCCTTGGCCCTTGATCAAGGACCATAAAGAACAGAGCCTCAGCACAAACCATTTAGCTGGCAAATGCTTCATACATATCATTGGTCTGGATTTGTACCCTTATTAGGGTGTTGGGTATTCTTACTTTTCTGATGCATTAAAAAAGAGCAGTAGTTTTCTATTTGTCAGTAAGCAATTCCAGAAACTTCCTTGAATCTGGAGAGTTTAGGTGTTAACTCTAGGATTCTCTTTTGTCTCTATAACAAGGGTTGGGTTAGGCAACACCAGCATGTGATTTCAAGGCTTTTGGTCCATGAATTTTCACCTGGAAAGTATTTATGGAGGACTTTCTCTCTGCCAGACACTGAGCTTAAGCCAGAAGTGTCACTTTGCCTCTCTGAAGAGAGAAAACATAACATACAGGCAAACTAAAGAGTGGACAAGGGCAGAAAATATATATTTCAAATTTGAGAAAAGTGTTTCAAAAGTAGACAGGGCTTGAGATTCAAAAGAGAGGGAGATTATCCATCACATTCCCAGAATTTTGCCTGGAAATTTAGTTTCAATGGCAAAGCACATCTTATAATTAGTCTGGATTCTATGAATCACTGCTACTTTGGAGCAGGGAGATGAGGGAAGGTAAACACGTTGAGGGCCTCGATCTCATGAAAGAGATTAGGGGTCAAACATAGAAATGGAAAACAAAGGGTCATCACTAACAGTCATTTTTTTTGCAATCATGGAGTCAGGTGAGGCTGTGGTCTTATCTGGAACTCAACTCAGAAAAGATTTTCTTCCAATCTTGCATGATTGTTGGCAGTATGTAATTCTTGTAGGCTGTGAGATGGAGGACCTCATTTTCTTGCAGACTGTTGGCCAGAGGCCAACCTCAACCCCTTGTCACAAAGTCTTCTCAACCTGACTGCTTGCTTTCTCAGTCAGTCTGCCTTTATGATGGGTATTATAATCTTATGTATTATATTCAAGTATGCATAACTATATACACTCTATCATGTTTGCCATATTCTATTGGTTAAAATCAAGTATACTTGATCTGCTTATACTCTAGGGATTAGAATTACACAACAGTGTGAATATTAGGAGGCAAGGATCATGGAGGCCACTCTAAAATCTTTTACAGCTGTTAAATCAAGATAATATTCCAAAGAGCAATAATTTAACAAGAACGAACTGAATCAATTCTATATTTTGGGATCTTCTCTCAATGAAGTGGAGGCTACAGAAATGAACAAACCCCAATGTGCTTTTGAGAATCTTACCAGTCTTGGTTTAGCAAAGAAGATAAAATGTAAATAAGTAACTGTAGAATGAAGCACAAAGGATAAGAATCAGCGACGGACAATGTTTGTTGGAATTGGGGAGAGATTTCTTCTGGAGGGTAGAAGAATACTTTTTAACTAGGCTTATAAGATGGATGAGATTTGGGGTGATGAACAAAGAGAGCAGCACAATCGCGAAAATGGACTGAAGAGATTTCAACATAGCCTTGAGAAGTTAGGTTTGATCTCAAATATTGTCATTAAAAAGTTGGAGGACCTTTTATTTTCTGAAGGTTAATTAATAGATATATTGGTATCTAAGATGGCTATTAGAAAGATAAAATAAGGGCCGGCCCCGTGGCTTAGCGGTTAAGTGCGCGCGCTCTGCTGCTGGCAGCCCGGGTTCAGATCCCGGGCGCGCACCGACACACCGCTTCTCCGGCCATGCTGAGGCCGTGTCCCACATACAGCAACTAGAAGGATGTGCAACTATGACATACAACTATCTACTGGGGTTTTGGGGAAAAATAAATAAATAAATAAAAATTATAAAAAAAAAAGGAAGAAAGATAAAATAAGATGGTGCCACAGTTAAAGCAGAATTAAAAGATTTGCAAGGGATTTCCTGCTAGGGCAGTGTCCTGTAAGACAGCTAAATTATGTAGCAGTGACAGTTCAAAATCTCTTATGAAATTTCTGCGGAAGTTTCTTAAATCTGTATTGTAGTTGTTCATAATCCTCAGACACAGAAGTTAGCATCCCTAGAAAGTCAACACATATGAAAATGGTCCCCTCAGTATAGATTTAAAATGTGGCCTGGCTCTATCTTAATCTCAGAGTAGTGGCTTTGCTATCTTCACCAAGGAGAAAAGGTAGCCATTCCCTTAGTGAGGCATCATCTATCATCTGATGACTTCCAGAAAATAGCAGCTTGTATTAAGAAGCTGTGATTTGTCAGGAAAAAATACAAAAGATGCCGTTTCCCTGAAGTGTTTTGTCCCATGAACATTTCTCCAAGAGAACAAGGTGTCAGTTATCAACATGGTAGCACTTTCAGTTTTTATTTATTTATTTTTATTTTATTTTGTGAGGAAGATCAGCCCTGAGCTAACATCCATGCCAATCCTACTCTTTTTGCTGAAGAAGACTGGCCCTGGGCTAACATCTGTGCCCATCTTCCTCCAGTTTATGTGGGACGCTGCCACAGCATGGCCTGACAAGTGGTGCCTCGATGTGGGCCCAGGATCCGAACCCGGGCCGCCAGCAGCGGAGCGTGCGCACTTAACCACTATGCCACAGGGCCGGCCCCAACAACTTTTATTTTACTTCTTACTTTTAAACAATTTCAAATTTACAGAAAAATTATAAGAATAATACAACAAAATTCTCTATAACTTTCACTTAGATTCTGAAACTCTTGACAATTATCACTTTTTCTTTTATAATTCTCTAAATCTGCCACAAATAAATATACATGTGCATGTGCAATATTTTTGAAGCATTTAAGATTGTTACAGACATGATCCTTCACTACTCTCAGTATTTTCATGTACATTCTTTACATCAAAAGACATTTTCTCATATACCTACAAAACTCATCAAAATCAAGAAATTTCTATTAATAATTACAACCATCTAATCCACAAATTCTATTAATAATTTGGCCAATTTTACCAATATTGTTCTTTTTCAGAGGAAATGCCATAGTTATTTTGATATTCCTTTAATTTTGGATGTCTATATTATTTGCAGGGATGACCAAAAGGCTTTTTAAAAAAATACACAAATAAACATCAAATTCCTGTTTAGCATGGTGGATGTTATTATGTTAAGACCTTATTTTTTATAGAAGTTTTAGATTTACAATAAAATTGAGAGAGAGATATAGAGATTTCCCACATCTCCCCTTCCTCCACACATGCAAAGCCTTCCTCATTATCAACATTACTCACCAGAGTGGAACACGTTTTACCAAGAATAAACCTAAACTAACACGTCATAATCACCCAAAGTCCATAGTTTACCTTAGGATAAATTGGTGTTGTACATTCTATGAGTTTGGACAAATGTATAATGACATATATTCCTTACTATAATATTATACAGAGTATTTTCTAAGAGTCCTCTGTGCTCTGCCTGTTTTACTCCCCAGCAACGACTAATCTTTTCATAGTCTCTATAGTTTTCCTTTACCAGAATGTTATATGGCTGGAATCACACAGAATGTTGCCTTTTTGAGATTGGCTTCTTTCGCTTAGTAATATGCATTTAAGTTTCTTCGATGTCTTTTCACAACTTGAGAGCTCATTTCTTTTTAGTACTGAATAATATTCCGTTTTCTGGATGTACCACAGTTTATTCATGCCATCTACTGAAAGACATCTTGGTTGCTTCCAGGTTTTGACAATTATGAATAAAGCTATTGTAAACATCCTTGTGCAGGTTTTTATGTGGAAATAAGTTATAAATTCCTTGGGTAAATACCAAGGAGCTCAATTGCTGAATCTTATGGTAAGAATGTGTTGAGTTTTGTGAGAAATTGCCAAGATGTCTTCCAAAGTGGCTGAAGCATTTTGCATTCCCTCGAGCAATGAAAGAGAGTTGCTATTACTCCACGTCCTCACCAGGGTTTGGTGTTGTCAGTGTTTTGGTATTCTCTGAGCTTCCTCCATCTGTGGTTTGGTGTCTGACATTATTTAGGGAAATTCTCAGACATTATTTCCAAGATTCCTTCTGTTTCTTTCTTTCTTCTCCTTTTAGTATTATCATATGCGTTGGTTACAACTTTTGTAGTTGTCCCACAGTCCTTGGATATTCTGTTCTTTTTCTTTTTTTGTCTGTCTTCTCTTTGCTTTTCAAATGTTCTATTGATATATCCTCTAGCATAGAGATTTTTTTCTCTGTCTTGTCCAGTCTACTAATAAGCAAATCAAAAGCATTCTCAGTTTCTGTTGCAGTGTTTTTGATCTTCAGCATTTCTTTTTGGTTCTTTCTTAGGATTTACATCTCTCTGTGTACACTGCCCATCTGTTGTTGTGTGCTGTTTACTTGATCCATTAGATCAAGTATTAATCATAGTTATTTTAAATTTCCAGTCTGATAATTCCAACATCCCTGCCACGTCTGGTTCTGATGCTGGCTCTGTCTCTTCAAATTGTGTTTTTTGTCTTTTGGTGTACTATGTAATTTTTTCTTCATAGCTGGACATAATGAACCAGATAAAAGTAAGTACTGTAAATAGGCCTTTAGTAATGTGGTGGTGAGGTGTTGGGGAAGGGGAAGGACTCTATAGTCCTATGATTAGGTCTCAATTCTTATTGAGTGCATGCCTCTGGACTAAGAACTTTACAAGTGTTCCTCAGGTTTTTGTTTTTTTTTTTCTACCCCCTTATGTGGGACAGGAAGGCAAGAAGGGGCTGGAGTTGGGTATTTCCCTTTCCTCGGGTCAGTGAGGCATTGACAATTCCCCAGCTGGTTAGGCTCCGGTTAACTAGTTTCCTCTAAGGACAGGCCTTATTAAGAACTGAGTGCTCTGGAGTATTTGAAAATAGTTCCTTTTCCCCGCTTCCCGCTGGAAGCATGAGGGAATTTTTCCCTGATATTTCCTGTGAGAACCTTGTTAAGCTCCTGGAGGTAAATCTCACAAAATCGAGGGGCCCCTCCTATGACTGGGTCTCCGTGGCTTCTTGAACTATCAGAGTTGTCTGTACTGAGCCTCCAGTAACTCATCAACTACAGGTCAGGTGTTTCTATGCAGCCACTGGTTCCCATAGCAGTTTCATCTGGTGAGTCTCTGATCTGGTAAGCTGTGACTTGCTGTATATGCCTGTCTGTTTCTCCAATCTTGGGGGTAGTGGTTTGTCCTGTGTCCTCACCTCTCTTATAGATTCAAGAAGAATTATTACTTTTTCAATCTGTTACTTGTTAGGATGGAGTGGTGACTTCCAAGGTCCTCTCGTGTGGAACTGGAAACCAGAAGAGTTCTATATTGTGTTTAGAAATGACCCAGTCCAAGATAATATATTTAACTTAGTTCTCATGTCTTTTTTAGTGTTTTGGGGATAGTTTCTCAATTTTTTCTAATCTTTCATGATTTTTTTTAAAGATTATAGGCAAGGTATTTTGTCAAATTTTGCTCAATATTCGATTTGAGTGTTCTCACGATAGGATCCAAGTCATGTAATTTTTCTCCCAAATAACATAGGACTGATACTGTGTTCTTGTTGAATCCTATCTGGTGCTGCTCCATATGGATTTATCCCATAATTAGTGCTGTTAACATTAGTGTCACTTGGTTAATGTTGTGTCTATCAGATTTCTCCTCTATACAATTCTTTTTTCTTTGAAATAAATATTTTGTGGAGATATACTTTGAAACTATGTAAATATCTTTTTTTCTCATTACATTTACTATTAGTTTTGACATTTATTGATTTTTCTTGCCTGAATCAGTTATTACTATACATACTATCAAATGATTACTTTTATAATACAATCATTCCTCCTACAATTATTGTTGGGCATTTTGTTCTAAAGAATTTTTCTCTTCATCTACTTAATCATGTATTTATTTATATATGGACTCAGATTCCTATTTTACTTAATGAGCTTTAATCTGTTACTATCATTGTTTATTCTTATTCTCAAATTACCCAAATTGACCAATGGAAGACTCTTGCGAGGAGATTACTACATCTTTTATACATTTTCCTATTATTCTCTGAACACTCTTTTCCAGTTGGCACAATAAATTATTCCAATTTCATCTTGTGCTTTCACTGTTTTTGTCTTAATGTCATTTTTCCAGGAAGCTCTGGTTTATTTTAACGGAGAATAGTACAGCAGTACCCCCTTGTTTAAAGGGATATGTTCCAAGACCCCCAGTGAAGGCCTGAAACCGCAGATAGTGCTGAGCCCTTCTATATACTATGTTTTTTCCTATACATACGTATTTGAGGTTCGACAGCAAAACTAGCGTGGTTTTCTTTATCTTTCTTCCAAATTTGACGGATAGAAGATTCGTTCTTAAGATAGATCTTAGCAACCTCAGCATAAATTTTTTTTTTCTTTCCTTATTAAGTTGAGAACTTTCATCTTTTCATTTAAAGGAAGTACTTTACCACTTCTCTTTGGCATATCTGAATTGCCAGCATCGCTGCTCTTGGGCCTTGGGGCCATTATGAAGTAAAATAATGGTTACTTGAAAACAAGCACTGTGGCACTGTGACAGTCGATCTGATAACCAATGTGGCTGCTAAGTGACTAATGGACGGTAACATATACAGTGTGAATACACTGGACAAAGGGGTGATTCACATCCTGGGCTGGACAGAGCAGGACAGTGTGAGATTTCATCATGCTACTCAGAATGGTGCCAATTTAAAACTTATGAATTGTTTATTTCCAGAATTTTCCGTTTAATATTTTTAGACCACGGTTGACCAGAGGTAACTGAAACTGTGGAAGGTGAAACCGTGGATAAAGGGGACTACTGTACTTAGAAATTAAGCTCTGACTGCTAGCTGTGCTCATTGCTACTGAACTTTCAGTGAACGGAGCTGGAAATAATGTGTGTATGTTATACACACACACTTTCTATGTTTATTTCTATATCTATTTGTATTTACTGCAAATTATGAGTTTGCATCAATACTTCCAATTCAGATCCAACAACTGGTGGTTCATTCTAGGCTCATTCTTTCTATATTTGTAACTCCAATCTCTGATAATGAGAAAGCTATCTTCCATTATCCTCAATATATGTTCTTATTTTCTCATTCCCCCTGTGTGTCTCTAAGACACTGACCAACTCCTCACCAGGACAGCCACCTCACTTACATGTGTTCTTGCTGTGCACTGAACACCCAGAATGCAACCTGCTCGAACTTCCACTTTGCTCAGCCCCAAATCCTGGTGGTCTACCCCTCACTCAGTCACTTTCTTTGGCACCAAATTTTGCCATGCTACAGTTTTTCTTAGCTACTTTCCTCACTTGGTTTTAAATCGCATCAAGTCACCACTAGACTCAACCATCTTCCTCTCTCATCCCGGAACTTCATCGACTGCCTCCAACAAATACTCAAGAAAAGCCAGGGAAAATAAAGAGGAAGGAAAAAGCATGTGGTAAAACATTGATTCATAAGTATAATTGGGCTTTGAATCTAACATTATGGTGTCTCCTTGCCTAGAACATTTCTGGAATACAAGTTTGAAACTGCCAATGAAGCCACCGGTTGGCTTTCTCTTTTATGAGGATATCATCAGCTAGTTGTATGGGTTCTTCCTATCTGCTTTCAAATGTCCATCACCGCTCATAAATATATTAGTTATTTAATTCTGACAAAGGAGAGGCTGTGTGAGAGAGGATGTAATTTCATTATCCAGAGTCTGACCAACAACTTGAGAGGGTTTTTTTGAGGTCACGGTGGTAAAGTGATTAAGGGCATGAATACTGCCCTTGGGCTGCCTGCGTTAAAAGCCCAGAGTCATCTCTTACTAGGACAGGAAGTTACATGTGTGGATGAACATTGATATCAGTGAGACAGATGTGTTCAAATCCCAAATCTCTCCTCGATAACTGAATGGCTTTGAATAGCCCCTTAAAATCTCTGATCCAAGAGGTGGAGGACCAGGGAAAGTTTGGTTCAAGAGCTGGATGTTGAGTGGAAACTACTGCAGTGAGGAGAGCAAAGAAAGTGGGGATTCTGAGGAGAGATAAATACTCCCTTGCTATATTTGATGAGCTGTGATGGGTTGTTAGGCTGGTGTGGATGCTTTGGGAGAGGGACCACTGTGGAGAGAGATTGGTCACTTCAGCAGTAGAATTGAATTCTAACCTTCTCAGTATTCCCCACTTTGTGTGTGCTTGCCAGTTGGCCCACACAGCCCAATGGAAGATGCTCCTTTGCTGATAAAGTAGTCAAGGAAAGCATTTCACAAATCACTTGGGATTAGAATTGTCTAGAGGAAATGATTTAAGCACAAATGTCCACACATAGGTTCTGAGCTCTAAAACTCAGTTCTACTATCCTGCTTGCTCTTAGAATCTACAGTAATCTGCTGCTGGATCCTAAGATGGGGGTCTTATTCATGGGATATGCGTTTATTACTTGTGGGAGAAGCTTTCCAGCCATAGTGAAGGATTCTGGTAACTTAATACACACACAACTGTTTCTGTTATGAGGATATCTGAAAGCTTGTTTCTCTCAGAGTCATTGGAATTTGAAGAAATTTCTGAAGGACTTGTGTTGGAAATCCTAGGGGACTTGACATTTCAGTATTGGCCATCTATAAGCCCATTATCTTCTGATGGACCTGTACTAATTTTGCTCTCTATCTCCCTAAGCCATCAAATTACAGCAGGGGAAAACCCACTTTAAAAGTGGCCTTCAGGACATTCTGACACATGCTACAACATGGATGAACCTTGAGGATATTATACGAAATGAAATAAGCCAGTCACAAAAAGACAAATACTGCATGATTCTACTTATGTGAGGTACCTAGAATAGTCAAAGTCATAGAGACAGAAAGTAGAATGTCGTTGCTAGGGGTTAGGGAAGGGGTAGTGGGGAATTGTTGTTTAATAGGTATAGAGTTCCAATTTTGTACAATGAAAAGAGTTCTTTGGATGGACGGTGGTGATGATTACATAGTAATGTGAATATACTTAATGATTCTGAAATGTACATTTAAAAACAGGATTGTGAATTTTTATCACAATTAAAAATAAGTGATAAAGTGAGTTATATATTTTTAAAAGTGGCATTTGGATATTTAGGAAAGAACATATTTTCTGTCCATTAATGAGTCAGACTATGGGAGTTAGGATTGATATTACTGATTCCTAGGACAACATGATGCCTCCTGTAGTTTCTAGACTCCTTTTTGGCTAGAAGTTGTATGTTCTAGGACAGTGCATGGTGGAAGTTGGGTAAGAGAGAAGAGTGGGGTACAGGAAAGTGTAAAAAGCATGAAGGAATATAATTTTCCAGTCTCTGGAACACCACGTTTTTTCTCTTCCTCTTGAACACTTTTTGCTGAGCTAGGATTTGCACAACATCCCTGCTTACAGTCATTTCAAAGAAAGCTATAATCGAAACAAACATAACTCGAATTGCCATCTCCGCTTTTCATAATCCATCCAAATCTCACCAAATGTTATTTATTTTTTTATGTGGCAATTCCAGATGCCAGCAACCTGATTTTCAGTTTTGCCTCTGCTTAAACTCATGTATTTCTGTCAGAGCCCCCTTATGTGGATAAATGTAAGACTGCTTACTCATTGCTGCCTGATTTATACCTTGTTTAGTCTGGAGAAAGACAAGTAAAATGCAAACACATCATTGATAAGCAGCACTATTAGCAGTGAGTTGAAACATCCTTGGTGTCATTAGAAGATCCTTTCTTAGAAAGTATTAAATGCCCAAGAAGTATCTTGTCTGCTTTCCTTAGAGACGAGGGATATGATTTACCAGCCTTTCCACATTAGTAGTTATAACATAAAACATCTGTTTTGAACGTTGCGTTAAATCATGCCTGCTATAGTTTGAATGTTTATGTCCCCCCAAAATTCATATGTTGAAACCTAGCCCTCAAGGTGATGGTATTAGGAGGTGAGCCTTTCAGAGGCGATTAGGTCTTGAGGGTGAAGCCCTCATGAATGTGATTAGAGCCCTTATAAAAGAGACCCAGAGAGCTCTCTCACCTCTTCTGCCATGTGAGATTACAGCTAGATGGTGCTGTCTGTGAACCATTAAGCAAGACCTCATCAGACACTGAATCTCCTAGCACCTTGATCTTGGACTCCCCAGCCTCCTAAACTGTAAGAAATATATTTCTGTTATCTGTAAGCCACCCAGTCTATGGTATTCTGTTAGAGCAGTCCAAACAGACTCAGACGAAAAATTGGTACCAAGAAGTGGAGGTGCTGCTGTAACAAATACCTAAAATGTAGAAGTGGCTTTAGAACTGGGTAATGGGTAGAGGCTGGAAGAGTTTTAAGATGAATGCTAGAAAAAACTTACATTGCTGTGCAGGGACTATTAAGGGCAATTCTGATGAGAGCCCAGAAAGAAAGTAGGAAAGCTGTAGCAAAAGTCTCAGGCTTCTTAGAGAATACCTAAGTGGTCATGAACAGAATGCTTGTAGAAATATGGACAGTAAGACCTCATTCTTGTGAGGTCTGAGAGGGAAATGAGGAATACATTATTGAAAACTGGAGGAAAGGTGATCCCCGTTACTGAGAGAAATTCCGCTTCGCAAAGTAACAATTCAGATCTCCAGACCCTGGAGATGAAGGAACACAAATTCCCAGCTACAACTTGGCTGAGCTTAAAATAACTGATCGGAAAGTGATCTTTGTTATAAAGTGGCAAAGAGTTTGGCCAAATTGTGTTCATGTCTTAGTGTTTTGTGGAAGGTAAAACTTGTGAGTGATGAAACTGGATATTTGGCTGAGGAAATTTCTAAGCAAAGTGTTGAAGGAGCAGCCTAGTTCCTCTTGACTGCTTTAGTGAGGTGTGAGAAGAGAGAAAGGACTTAAAGATGAAATTGTTAATCAAAAGAGAAGCATAACTAAAAAATTTGGAAAGTTCTCAGCCTATCCATATTGGAAAAAATGAGAGCCAGCTTAGGAGAAAACATGAAAGATGTGGCCAAATTTGATAAGGAGATTAGTCAGTCATCTAACTAGAAGCCAGAATCTATTGTCCAAGACAATGGAAAATGACCCCAAAGGTGGTTCAGAGATTATCAGGCTTGCCACCCCTACCACGGGCCCTGAAAGCAAGGACTAAGGAGGGTACAGGATGATTTTTAAAGGAGGGGCCAGTCTATGACAATTTGTTATAGCAGCCTGAACTGACTAAGATACATATGGTAACAATTTTCTAATATACTCTCTGAAAACAGAAGCATCTTTTTTTAGTTTATACTGCTCTGAATATGAGGAAGAATGACATTTCCATATATTTGCTTACTAGTTGAGAATTCCACTGGTTTTCTGTTCATGAAGCAAGAACTTCCAGTATAGTCATCTATCAAAGGAATGGGCTGCTGAGCAGTGTGACATTTTCTACATCTTGGATTTCTTTAAACTTAGGCTGACACAGCTTGTGGGAGGAGAGGATTCAAGAGGGCAAGTTGGAATAAGTAGCCTTTGAGTCATTTTCAATCCTGAGAATTCAACAATTCTAGTTGGGGGGAAGGCTACCCACACACACTCTGTGTCTGAAAGTGCGAAATCCAGAAGAGAAGAATCTTCAAGGTGACTCTTTCCCCCTTTTATGCATCGCCCTCATGTCCCAATTTTCTCTCTTTTCCTATTTTACTGCTTCCTAGAGGATGTAGTCTTGATAACATTTCTCTAGTGGTCCTACTTCATAGGAGGCCTTCACAAATTGTTCAGGCAATGGGCAGGTAGGCAGACTACCCTACTCAGACAGAGGAGGAAGATCTGCTTTTACTGGCAAGGAATGCTAAGCAGAATTTACAAGTCAAATTTCCCTGATTCATCAGAATCTCCCCATATGCCCCCACCCCAAGTTCCAGAGCCCCACTCCTTCCCAGAGAATGCCTTAACTTTGACATAAAAGACCTTGCAAAGTTGGAAATTTAACTTGTGTTGTCATTCAGCCATCTGTATAATTTGACTGAGTTAGGTTTTCATAAATCTCAATTCTGCAGGTACAGGTAATAAGATTTTCTTTTTGGGCAATCACAGAAGCTTCTGAGTCTCTTAAATGGTCCCTGAGCTGGAAATTTAAAGCCCTAAGCTCATAATTTTATTCCAACATCTCCAGTGAATGTAAAGCAACAAATAAACCACTTTATGCTCCTTCTTTTCACTGAAATATTCAATGACAGTTATTTGATTCTATAGGTATTTGATTACAAACGTCAATAGGTGATCATTTAATTGGTTGTTTGACCACTGCATGTCATAGACTAATGGTGTTTCATTTACTGCTGGAAATAGATTAAAGCCTCTAAATATAATCATATCAGGGAACCATTTCTAGATAACTCCTAATCAATTCTGAGAACCTATCCTTAAAGTTCTTTTCCTCTGGAACTACTTGCAGTATCAACTAAAGGGTTCAACCAGAGAAAGAGAACCACCAGTAATGATGTAACATAATGTATTTATTATAAACATTGGGTCACATGCAATTTTGGAAGCTGGCAAAATGGTCTCAGTTTATCTGTTCCTTCTACCTCTGGCTTTGAACCTCAAGATACAGAACAAGTGGTTTGGATTGACAGATATGTCTGATGTAGGGGAAAGCAGGTCCAACTGGATACTGCAAGGAAACAGCAGGAACCTGAATCTCTCTTTTTCTCTCATGAGAACCTGGGTTGGCCTCTTCCCATCTGGAAGCCTCCAAACTCATTGCCATGGATGTGAGTTTCTTCTTTCAAAATAATCTGGAGCTCTTGCCATGGATCTACCCCAGTATCTGGCCCGATATTTAGAGATGCTAAAGGAAGAGATTCTATGTAACTGGACCAATTGGCATGACTGTTACCTGTAGCAATAAGATGAACCAGAAGATCCACAAAATTGTGCATAACCTGCAACAGGCCCCAAGCTACACTGACCTTCCAAGAGTATACATGACTACTGCTTTACTCCCACCTTCTAAAGCTCTTACACAGATTTTTCTAGTGATAAGCTGAACCAGGAACATACAGGGATTGAGATTCTGGAAATATAGTCCAGCTTTGTCAATTGGACACCTTACAAAGCCACCACACCATTCCAATCACTCAACAACCCATAATTAGGAGCCCTGAAATGATGTCAACCACTGAATGGACAATCTGGAGGAATAACAATATTAAGCTTTTGTTTGTCTTATTTTTATTTTCCTCCCTACTAGGTTGAATATCAGCTGGTAATGCTGGTAAACATAGTCCTATTTTCCCTACCTCTATCCTCTTGGTGATTTTCCAAAAATACTTTGTTCCAAGGAATGTTTCCTTGTTGACAAATTTGGAGACAAGACCTTCTCATTGGCTTTTTGGCTTCTTATCCTTTGTGGGAGAGACAGCCCTCTAAGTTGTCTGTTCAGGTGCAACTTGTCATTGAACAGTAACTCATTCATTCATTCAACAAATATTTGTTAAGCACCTACTATATTCTTGATATACTGTTCAATGTAGTTGTAGATACTGAGAAATGTTTTAAAATCTAGTGTTTTTTCTTGCCTAATAAACAATGACAGAGTCCAAATCCCCAGACTTCGGAATGTTCTCTAAGGCTGTGAGCTGGAAGGTGAGAGTGGGGAAGTGTTACATGGACACCCAGATGCCTGACCCGTCTATCATCCCCTCCAGCAGGTCTGCAGAAGGCCCACTGCCACAAGACACTCACCCGGTGAGGCAGAGTGGGCTGAATCTTGGGGAAGGCAAAATCTTTTCTAATGTTCAAAAGTTGTGTTATAGACTAGAGCCCTGCTTCCCACATATTAAGTATCTGAGACTTCCTTCTTCTGTTCTTTTGGATTCTGACTCCCTCTCCAAGGTTAGAAATTTTGTCTTATTTCCTGTCCTCCTCTATTTATCCCTCTGCAAAGAATGCTCCAAAATACACACTTAAATTTTTATGAAGTACTTGTTTTATTATACCTATATATCCTCTTTCTATTTTTCAAACACATGCAGTGGATGTAGAGTTTATATGGACGTTAAAGTAGGGCTATAGCTTTTTAATTACACATCCTATAAGTGAAAGGGAGATATGTGTTAGCTGAAATGAAGAAGGTGGGCTGGGAGGGGACTTTCTCCTCTGTTGTTTCCATGGGTTAATCTGGAGGCTGTGGATTTACAGGATCCTCTGGTGGATCATCTTCCCCTTAAGTAGGAAATGGGCTTGTCAGCCCTTTGCTACACCAGATAAATTAATTAAATTATCCTCCCTACTGAATTGTGATAAAATCAAATTGGCACCCAAGTGAATTGCATATTTCCAGGAAAAACAGCAGAGGCTTGGGTTTTTAGCTGGCACAGTGGTCAATTCCGGATGCATATTAGAATCACCTGGGAAGCTTTTTAAGCAATGCTGCTGTCTAGGGCCCTACCTCCTATCATTTTCTAGTATTTCAGACTATTTAAGTGTGATATCTGGCATGTAGTATTTTCTAAAGCTCCCAGGTGATTTTTTTTTTTTTTTTGTGAGGAAGATCAGCCCTGAGCTAACATCCATGCTAATTCTCCTCCTTTTGCTGAGGAAGGCCAGCTCTGAGCTAACATCTATTGCCAATCCTCCTCCTTCTTTTTTCTTTTTTTCCCCAAAGCCCCAGCAGAGAGTTGTATGTCATAGCTGCACATCCTTCTAGTTGCTGTATGTGGGACGCGGCCTCAGCATGGCAGGAGAAGCGGTGCTTCGGTGCGCGCCCGGGATCCGAACCCGGGCCGCCGGTAGCGGAGCGTGCGCACTTAACCGCTAAGCCACGGGGCCGGCCCCCAGGTGATTTTTTTTCCAGCCAGGATCAAGAGCCGCTGATCTGCATTTTCTAAGGAGCTTAACAGTAGTATAGAGTAATTTAGAAGCATCGCTGGGCCAAATGGAACTTCTTGATACTGTTCTTTGTCAAATAAATACCAAGCATGTATATACAGCCCAGAGATGTTATCGCACTGAGATACACACACATGCACACCTACAACAGAGAAGTGAACACATAGACAGACACAAAAATACTTAGCGAATTACACACACACACATATAGATGCCTTATCAGAGACTCTTGGACAGTAGACAAACACACACACAAGGATACATACACACAGAAGGAGATACATGTATAGTCATAACTCCTGGCACACATAGACATGCACATAACAGCAACACACGAAGGCTCACACTGACAGAGTTTCTCAGAGACCACAGAGATGCATCTAGATAGCCTAAAATGGAAAAGAACAGAGACATACACTCAACAATGTGCCCTTGGAAGCTTCTACTTCATTTCTTCGTGCAGGATGCTGGGTCACCTTCATCTACCAGCTCTCTGTGGATGTGATTTTGAGTCAGTTCAGTGTCAGGTGGCATTTCCTTCACACAATTTATGTATTAGAGAAGGTTGGATGGGAACTGTCACCACAAAAGAGGGAGCCACATGGCATTTCGATGGGAAAGGAGATTTCACTGAGAATTTTCCCCTTGTGTGAACTTACAGCCTTGGGAAAGGAATATGAAAGTCACCTGGCTTGGGGTGCTGACGGAGAACAGGTCAGCAGAGCAAAATGCAGGTCATGCTGTTAATTAATAAACGATATCTGTGTGGCCCGTTTACATTTACAAAGTTAGTTCATACTTAGGACTCGTTTAATCACACCTACCACATATACAGAGCTTTACAGCTATGATCTCATTTGATCTTCAGAAAATCCCAGTTAGATAAGTAGTATTGTTATACCTTTTTAAAAAGTGTCACTACTAAGGCTCAGAGAGGTTAAATACATCTCAGAGGTCACCTAGTTTATTAGTTTCCTGTGGTTGCCATAACAAATTACCACAAATTGGGTGACTTAAAACAACAGAAATTTATTATCTCTCAGTTCTAAATGCCAGAAGTCTAAAATCAAGGTGTTGGGAAATCCTCACTGGCTCTGAAGGTTCTATGAGAGAATCCTTCCTTGCTTCTTCCAACTTCTGATTACTATCGACATTCCTTGGCTTCCTTGGCTTGTGGCCACATCACTCCTACCTCTTCCTCTGTCTTCACCTCACCTTCTCCTCTATGTGTCCCCATCTAATCCTCTTCTGTCTATCTTATAAGAGCACTTGTTGTTGGGTTTCAGACCCACCCAGATATTCCAAGATGATCTCCTCAACTCAAGATTCTTAATTACATCTGCAAAGATCTTTTTTCCGTAAGTTAACATTCACAGCTTCTGGGGTTTAAAACATGGATGTATTTTTTGGGGGCCCACCATTCAATCCATTAGACCCAGCTAGTAGGTAGACTATCTGAGATGCAATCCATGTGTGACTGGCCTGGGAGACTGTGCTCTTAACCAGCATCAGACACTGCCTCTATCTCACTGAGAAAGGGATTGATCTGACGTCGCAGAGGCAGAGCTCATCAGCCAATGTTCCTCAGGAGCAAAGGTAGCCTGGGATCCAATGTTCTGATTCCAGTCCTAGGACTAATTTCTCCAGCAATGTGGGCCTCTAGATCCTCCCATAGGCTGTACGTAAGCTGGACCAGGTGGGGAAAGAAAGGTTTGATTCTGAGGGCAAGGGTCCAGCCCTGGAAATGAAACTGCAATTGTGAAGCCTTGAGTTTCCTCAAAAACAAGATTGTTTTTCGCTAGAAGGCAATGCAATTGAATCCCCACTCTACTTCTCTCTACCCTTTTCCTTGCTTCTCTGAGGACTGTACAACTGCTCTTTCAGCATGAAGGCCACAAGTATCTTAAAGGCTTGGGGGTTGACTGCATCTCAGCTGCCTGGGTGTAGGAAAGAGTTGGGCATTGGGAGCATGTGCTCATCCATTTGCAATTTCTGTGGACATGGGTTTGGCTGGAATGAGAAATACTAAGTAGCTGGACAGACTGTTGGTCATTTTGACTCAGTGTGGAATCCCCTATGGGACTCTTCTAGTATTTGACTATGGGGAGGACTGTGTACTTGTAAATGATTATGAGGTCCTCTGTCAATCAACATTCAACCAAGATTTATTGAGCATTTCTGTGCTTTTGTTTCTGTGATAAACTCTGTGGCAGATACAAAATGAGTATTCCTATATACAAAGAGATTCTAGTTTGACTGAGAACACCGATAATGTTGCCAAATCATGGCATTATTAGAAACAATTAGAGATAGAGGCCAAAGAGTTAAATCTCACCTGAGAGAGACATTTTATTTTGACCCACATAATACTTTTAAAAAATGTTTGTACTAGTTGCCAATATTTAAATCAGGGATTTCACATAAAAGTCTGTATTCCTAGCAGGAAAAACAAATATATCAAAAGATCTGGCAAAGCTAGGACCACATTCTCTCATAGCAATATTCGGCTTTTTTAGCAGGAACGTGTGCTCTCCATTTTAATGCAGTCTCCAAAACTCCAAGTTGTCTTCATTAAGGCTCACTTTATCCATTTAGATGATCTATCTGGTTGCTGCAAGTATCTGAGTTTACAACTCTTGTGTTAGGCAAAAATTATGTCATTAACTCATTGTAGTATATCTCAGGATTCTAGGGAGGAAGTTGTCAGGGGAAGAGGTGGATCAAACAGGAAGCTTCGTGAAGGAAGTGGGAATCAAGCTGTCCTATAGAGTCAGGAATTACATAAGGTTAGGGGGATAGAAGGAACTTAAGTACAGGGATTATGAGAAGAGGAGCAAAATGAAATTGTGATGTATTAAAGGCCTAAAAGAAAAAAATAGAGGAGAGTATCTTTATGTCAGGTTTGGGAAGGGACTATTCGCAAACATTATAAAGAACTCCTACAAATGAATACAAAAAGACACATAAACTAACAGAAAAATAGACAAACAGTATTAAACGGCCAAGAACTACAAGGAAATATTCTTGAACACACAAGGAATAAAAATTAAAAAAAATGCATATCTATCACATATGTACAAATGTAAAAAGTTAAATGTCTTGTAATTCCAAGGAATTGAGAAGGATATGGGAAAAATAGGAGCTCTCGTATCCTGCTGAAAGCTGTATAGTGATAAGACAGTCTTTGAGGGCATTTAGACAATATCTAATGAAGTAGCATATTTACACACTTTGGATCCAGCAATTCTGTGTTCAGAAATTCTTAGAGATTTCCTTACATAAGAATACAAGGAAACATATACAGGTATGTTCAGTATAGCATTGTGTGAAAGACCAAGAAAAAATCATAGGAGTAACTGAAATGTTCTTCGGTAGGAAAATAGTTAAATATCCTGATCCACACTACTCACACAATGGGAAACTGTACAGCAATGGTAATGGATGAATTCAAGTTACATATTACTTTGGCTAAATCCCCAAATCAAATGTTTAAAGAAAAATTAAAAAGTTGTAATATAGCACATATAATATGAAACTATAACAAGTATAAAAACTTGTGGGCCGGCCCCGTGGCTTAACGGTTAAGTGCGTGCGCTCCGCTACTGGAGGCCTGGGTTCGGATCCCGAGCGCGCACCAACTCACCGCTTCTCTGGCCATGCTGAGGCCGTGTCCCACATACAGCAACTAAAAGGGCGTGCAACTATGACATACAACTATCTACTGGGGCTTTGGGGAAGAAAAAAAGGAGGAGGATTGGCAATAGATGTTAGCTCAGAGCCAGTCTTCCTCAGCAAAAAGAGGAGGATTAGCACAGATGTTAGCTCAGGGCTGATCTCTCTCACCAAAAAAAACAAAAAAAAACTGGCAAAACACAAACTGAGCAAACATGATCTGTAAGGACAGTACAGAGGGAGCCTGTTGAACTAGCAAAAGTCTGTGTATGTGGGGATGAGATTGGCCTGTTCTGGCCCAGGGACACAGGAAGTTTGGGTAACTGTGAATGTCATTCTTGGTGCTTTTATTATCTTATCAAAAAGCCATTGCCACTGTTCTTTTCAAAGTTATTTCCTTTGGGAAGGTGGGGCATGGATAGACATTGTAGATTCATATGAAAGATGCTGGTTGGAAAAGCATTATCTGAAGGAAGATGAGAGTGTGCAGGAGCACTCTGAGAGGTGGAGAAGAGGAAAAAGAAATAGACATGATGCTTTTATCAATCTTCTCTTTGTTGTCGTTATGGAAACTCAGAATCCCTCAGATAATTCACTCAACCAGCAGCAGTACCTTTTGCCTGGGTGTTTCCAGTGGCCTCCTACAGCTCTTTCAGTCCTCACCCACTCTGCCTCCTACACACTAAATGAGTCAGTCTCCCAGATGCATAGTTCTGACAACCTACCCCCAGCTCTGTGTTCTCCTCTGCATTTGACTTCTGCAGCTCCCACCTTCCCTATTCACTCTCAACAGATATTTACTGTAAGCCCACTTCATGCAGCATCTTTGGTGGGCACTGGCAATCACTGGTGTGCAAGATGAATGAGGCATCTGTTTCTGTAGACCTCACGGTCCAGTGGAGGAGACAGACAACAGAGCAATGAACCAATAATACAGATAATTACCCCTTGGCATAAGTGCTACAAATTCAACAACACAAACATGTGACAGTAAGTGACTGGGAACATTAGATAGGGTGGTCAGGGAAGGCTCCTTTGAGAAAATGGCTTTTGAGTTGAGATTAGAGAGATGAGAAAGTATCAGCTATGGAAATATCTATGGAAGGATATTTCCGTCTTTTCTCCCATGCTCTGACCAAATTGGTCTCTGTCCTGAATACATTCTGTTCTTCCTAGCTACCCTGCCTTTGTTCATACTATTTTCTGTGCCGGGAATATGGCACCTCCATCTCCTCCTGTGGGAATCCCACCTTTGCCACCTCCTTCATGAAGCCTTACTTGATTTCCTCAACCAACTTCTCTCTTACCTGTAAACACTTTAGTGTTAATACTGTGACATCCTTCGTTTTGGTAAGAACTATCCTGATTACAAGCAAATGAAGTCTAGGTGGAATAAGGGAAAGCAAAAAAAAGGGGCAAATTTATTGGCGTAGGTAAGCAAAAAACAACGGTCAGCTGTAGGGCCAGCTTCACGGAAAACCGTATCCTGTTGCTCTAACAGTGAATCACCACTTGATCCTCTCTTTCTCTCTTCTCTTCTCGCCTTTCTGTATTACTTTCCTCTTTCAGCCTGCTTTTCCCATAAACTTGGACCTAGGGTTGCAGGTAGTTCTGTACTTACAACATTTGGGACTTCTAAACCTAAGAGAGAGCTTTTCCCCACCACCTCAAGTGAGAAAATCTCAGGGAAGGACTCTTTGACCTGGCCAACTTCGTGTCACCTGACTATGCCTGGGGGCAGCGTGGTGGAGGAACAAGAACTCAGGCTTGGTCATTCAAGAGTCACATGCCCACCCCTGTGAAGTGAATGGCAACTCCATAAGCAACCCTGTGGCTGGAGTTGGGGAGAAACCTGTACCCCAAGGGAAGGGGAGGGTTGTTCTGGGCTAAAAAAACAGAGAGAGTTCTCTTTGTCTTTTACAAATACATGTGGCATAGGGAAGCACCGTCTTGGGAGAGAGGCACTATAAAGCGCATGGAGTAAGTGCTACGCCCGCTCTGCCCTGCGTGCTAAAGGAGCATCTCAGAGGCTTGGCGAGGTTGTACACACAGTACATTCCAAGTCTTCCATGGTTCCTGCAGAGCCATAACTTCAGCCGCATTCCGTATTACGTTCTTGCAAAACCCATTTATTCCACATAGCCTCAGTATTTCTATCACATATCTGTGGCCAACTTGTCCCAAAAGCAAATAGGAATGAGTATTAAGGCCACCCTAGAGAAGTGCGCTTGCAGTATGCAGTGTCATGCCTCTCTCTGAGGCTTGCTGAAAATTTACGGACAATTGCCGCTGCTGTTATCTTCAGCTTCTCTTAGCCTACATTTTATCAGCCCAAATGTCATTTATTTTGTAACTAGAAAGGATGGCCTTCCCTGAAGGGAACCCAATCCCAAACCTTCTTTATTTATTTGGGTGGTACAGATGATTACCCTCACTCTCCTCCCTTATCCACCCCCATCCACACTCAAAGCATGCTGGCTGCCTCCATGCAGCCTCAGCATGAGGAGTTTCTTTATAAATATTACGACATGTACCACTTTGTATCATTTTTATATTTTTCACTTATTAATTTATGAGTATTTGAAATCTTACCCTCCTTCCACTTTCTTTCTTTAAAGGAGCAATTTTTGATTCCTGTGTCAGGTCCTGGATCTTCTTTTCTATTGTAGAATCTGAGAGTTAAAAATATTGGAAAAAAAGCCAGGAGCCTAAGTTGATATGAATGACAAATGACTGAGCTGGAGGAGATGGAAGATGTGGGGAGAAAACATAAGAACCTACTTGTCTAGTGCTGAGTTGAAAAGAGATATTTTTTTTTTCAGAACGACTTGAAATAAACGAAAAGAGAACATGTCGAGGATATGCCACAATGAGTGTGGATATTTATGCATGAGAGAGATCTGGAAAAATAATTTTAAGAAAATTTATCTTTAAGGATAACTCACTTTAGTATTTATAAGGAAACCACAAACTTGATGTAAACTAACTTGCAATCATTTTGGATTGTTATACTATAGTGTCTTAAAATGTGACTCAGTGGCAGGACTGTAGCAAAAATCTGCTTAGTTTGAAAAGATTGATTTAATCGTTTGGAATTTCTCTTGGTGCTCCCATCCTTCTCTCCAAATATATGGTCTGTGTCTGAGTACCCCTCACAGCACTTGTGCCCTGCCTTAGATATAGTATTTACTCTGTAATCATTTCTTATAATAAGAAGATGTTACATCATCTTCTTAACTAATTGATATTGAGCACTAATTATGTGTCAAGCCCTATGCTAAGATATGCAAATCTCTGATTTCATTTTTTTTTTTTTGTGAGGAAGATTAGCCCTGAGCTAACATCCGATACCAATCCTACTCTTTTTTGCTGAGGAAGATTGGCCCTGGGCTAACATCTGTGCCCATCTTCCTCTACTTTTCATGGGACGCCGCCACAGCATGGCTTGACAAGTGGTGCGTCCGTGCCGCCCGGGATTGGAACCCGCAAACCCTGGGCCGCCTACAGTAGAGCGCGCGCACCCAACCACTACGCCACCAGACTGGCCCCATGCAAATACCTGATTTCATTCAATCCGCACTCTCAGCCTAGGCTCATGAGTGGATTACTGCAATAATCCGTGTCAGAGATGATGGCCAGTTTATGAGCTTGGCCATAAGTCTAGTGGTTTAAACATATACTTATATAAGCATAATAAGAAGAGCTAAATTTGTCTTTTAAGCAAACAGTTATTGAGGAGCTATTAGCACTTATTAACCTTCGGAAGTGAAAATTGTCCTGTGGTTAGTAAATGGTGGAATTGCAATTTGAAATGACTTTGGCATCTGTGATCTTAATCAATACACTGTAATTCAAGCAAAAAGAAAAAGAAAAAGAAAAGAGGGAAAGAAGGAAGGCAAGGAAGGGAGGAAGGGAGAGATAAGATAAAGGCAGGCAGGCAGGAAGACTTGAAACCCTGTGGCCAGTTACCAAGAGCGGTTGCAGACTCTTCAGAGATGACCTTGAGTAAGCTGTTGCTGTCCAGCATTAAGGTCAGTTAAAGTCTTCCTGAAAGTCCCTCTAATGCTCAAATGACTGATGCTTCCACATAAGGAGGGCAAAGAGAACTAACTCCATGAAATTTCTACTGCATGCTATGCCCTCTGCAATATAAACTATCTCATTTAATCTACAAAGAGTATTTTCTGTAGTAGTAAATTTTAGGATATAACATGTACAATAATAAAAAAAATTGTTATATGAATGGTGGTATCTCTGTGTAAGGGACAATTAAATAGCTATAAAAATGGAGGTTTCGAAGGCAATTTAATGTCACATAAAAATGTTCAGAATATAATATTGAGTGAAAAAAAATCAGGGTACCCAATTATACACATGGCATAATCTCAGTTTTATGTATATATGAAAAAAACACCCACTTTCAGCAGGGAAAATGAAATGGAGCTGAAGTAAGAGGCCTCTGCTCTAGAATGAGCATTCATGTGTCACATGTCCTGAGCAGTAAAATCACAGTATTCTCTGCCTTTGGATGTTGCCCTCTTCAATCTGCCATGCCTGTATGACTGGTCTGTTCCTAGCTGACAACCCTAAACCCAGAATTTTGTCAGCACCCACGTCATCTGCCAGACTCCCCTTGCCAGTGTCCTTTGCTCTGTCTAGATCTTTTCTTGTGGTTTGTCCTTGCCTCATCCTACACTAGCGTGACCTACATCTGTGTATGTAGTGACTTAATTTCATATCTCATGTAACTGTAGAATGTCTATATTAGCACCATCCAATGGAAGTCTGCAATTCACAAGTGCATCGTATGTGTGTAATTTTAAATTTTCTGGTATCCATATTGAGATATGTGGCTACTTTTTAAGGTAAAACAATAAAAAGAAATTAATTTTAATAATATTTTATTAACTCAATATATCTAAAATATTCAACATATAATTAATATCGAAATCATGAGATTTCACATCTTTGTTTCTATACTGTTTCAAAATTCAGTTTGCATTTACACTGTATTTACAGCACATCTCAACTTGGACTAGCCACATTTCAAGTGCCCAGTAGGCATGTGTGTCTACTGTCCAGAACAGCACACATCTATACTCAATATTCTTTTCAGATTTGCTTTTTAAATTGCTCAGCTTTGCACAGTTTAAATTTAGGTGAAAGGCTAATCAGTATTCAATCCAAAAGTGAATTGTCAGAAAATTGTTTTTCTTAATGGAGAATTCAGCTACAGAGCCTCTGTTAATGACTTAATTGGCAAGGGATAATATATTTGTCAAGGGGGAAGTTTTCCATTTGTTTAATTAAATAAAGATCTAGATTAAAATTACTGATCTCTTTGAGTTACTTCAGGCTGTAACTACAGAAGCCGTCACTTTGCTTCTCTGAAATGTGAAGGCACCAGAGCTAAGAACTTAAGAAGAAATGACAGCCACTCAAGCCAATGGCAAGGGGCCAGCAGGGCATTTTCAGAGCCTGTCCTGGGGAAAGTTCCCCTTCTCCAGTGATGTTTATAAATCATTTAGTCATTTGTTTACACAGTTCTGCAAAGTCATGGGATGACCTGCCCTTTGAGTGCCAGTGATCTCACAGGCAGACTTTTTATTTTTCTCTCTTTTAACTCCTTTTGTGTGTAGAATATGCCAACTTAGTCACAGCTATATAGTTTTTCTCCTCCATCATGTTTCAGCAGTGGGACTAGTAAGCGACTAGAAATGGGAAGGGCTGGGTTGATTTACTAGTGAATGTTTTCCTTTGGATCAGAGCTACTTGCTCTTGATCTCTAAGCAAATATGATACATCTCAATGTCATCACGTATTGGACATATTGACCCTTGTTCTCCAGAGAACTTTATATCTATCAGCACCCTTTCTTATATATTACATGATTTTCTCTGTCATTTCTAACTTTGTGGGTTATATTAGGCAGTTGTTATCTCCATTTTACAGATAAGGAAAGTGGGCCTCAAGAATTTTTAAATGGCTGACTCTCCTTTTCTCTCTCACTTTGCAAAACTATCCTCCACACTGCTGCTAGAGTGATGTCACATGATACAAAATCTGACTATGTCACTCCCTGACTAAAACACTCCCTGCTGGTATAGTACAAGGGACCCATGGGTCCCTCTATGACGTGACTCTTTGTTCCTCTCTTAAGCCTAATTTCTCATCTCTGCACCTGTGGAATGCTACCCATACTGGCCTATGAATAATCATAACTAACGTTATTGAATATTAACTGTATCCTGGCTACTGATGTAAATGATTTACAGGTATTAGCTTCTTCACTGAAATCATATGAAGTACTTAATATTCTTATGCTCTCTCATTTTAATGAGTTGTATTAGCTGTATACACCCAGCTAACTGCTACAGAAAATAAGATATAGAACACTTCCACCCCTCAGGACTTACCCTCATGCCCCATTTCAGTCAATTCCTCATTATAATGAGCTCTTAAGGTCTTAAGATCTCTGCGTTTTATTCTGTGATTACCTCAGTTTTAAAAATATAGCACAGGCTTATAGCGTATTGACTTCATAAGTGTCTCCAGAAAATGGATTGCTTTTTTCTGCTGAGAAAGATTCACCCTGAGCTAACTTCTATGCCAGTCTTCCTCTACTTTGTATGTGGGTCACCGCCACAGCATGGCTGATGAGTGGTATATGTCCATACCCAGGATCCGAACCCGTAAACCCCGGGCCATGGAAGAGGAGCACACTAAACTTAACCACTACACCATGGACCAGCCCCTGGATTTCTTACTCAACCCCTCATTCACTCTTTCTTCTTCCCTTTTCCCCATTCTTCATCCCCAGGATTACCTAATTGTCTCTCAGACTATTTTCAGTCTTTGAGTATGATATATTATGGTCACATTTAATCTTTTATCATCTTGACCAATTTTGGACAAATGTTCAAATATGTGAAACAAGCAATTATTTTAAGTAGTAATAGTTGCCTCCATTGAGCAGGTCCTGAGTGCCAGGCACACTTAATGTGTAGCAGGCTTATGTAAGTCTAGGGTAAAGATCAAGAGTGTAGACCCTGGGGAAATGCAAATCAAAGCCACAATGAGATATCACCACACACTTGTTAGAATGACTAGTTTCAAAAGGACAAGAGATAACAAGTGTTGGCAAGGATGTAGAGAAAAGGGACCCTTGTACACTGTTGGTGGGAATGTATATTAGTACAGCCACTATGCAAAACACTATGGAGTTTCCTTAAAAAATTAAAAATAGAACTACCATATTATCCAGCAATCCCACTTCTTGGTATGTATCTTAATGAAATAAAATCACTATCTTGAAGAAATATCTGTACTCCCATGTTAATTGCTGCATATTCAGAATAGCCAAGATATGGCAACAACCTAAGTGTCCATCAATGAATGAATGGATAAAGAAAAAGTGTTGTGTGTGTATATATATGCAAAATTATATAAATTATATATATCTATAATGGAACATTATTTAGCCTTAAAAAAGAAGAAAATCCTGCCATTCGTGACAACATGGATGAAACTGGAGGGCATCATGCCAAGTGAAATAACCCAGACACAGAAAAACAAATACAGCGTTGAATCTAGCAAAGCTGAACTTACATGTTGAATCTAAAAAAGCTGAACTCATAGAAACTGAGAGTAGAATGATTGTTGCCAGGGGCTGGGGATGGGAAGAATGAAGAGATGTTGGTCAAAGAGTGTGAACCTCCAGTTATAAGATAGGGATCTAATGTACAGCATGGTGACTATAGTTAACAATACTGTATTATTTACTTGCAAGTTGCTAAGAGAGTAGCTCTTAATGTTCTCACTACAAAAAAAAAATTATGTAAGGCAATGGAGGTGTTAACCAACTGTATTGTGGTAATCATTTCACAATATATAGGTGTATCAAATCATCATGTTGTATACCTTAAACTTACACAATGTTAAATGTCAATTATATCTCAATAAAGCTGGAAAAAAATGGAGGGATTTGGCCCAGATTTCTCTGAGTGCAAAGTCCAGGCCCTGAGCTGAAGGGATAATGACAGTGCTCAGACCTGTTCGCTCAGATTCCTTTATCTTTGTCACTGTCATCTATTTTGATACCTCTTTCCTGCTAAAAGCAGAATGTTGTTTGCCAGAACAATTCCTATCGTGCATGGCTGAAAATTATAAGGGCTGTCCCAAGGAGAATTTGATATGCTGCTGAATGTAGAATTTAAATGTTTACTCAATTTCTTTTTTATTTATTTATTTATTTATTTGAATTTATTTTGTGAGGAAGATCAGCCCTGAGCTAACATCCGTGCTAATCCTCCTCTTTTTGCTGAGGAAGACCGGCTCTGAGCTAACATCTATTGCCAATCCTCCTCCTTTTTTTTCCCCAAAGCCCCAGTAGATGGTTGTATATCATAGTTGCACATCCTTCTAGCTGCTCTATGGGGGACATGGCCTCAACATGGCCAGAGAAGCGGTGCGTTGGTGCCGCTGGCGATCCGAGCCCAGGCTGCCAGTAGCGGAGCGCGTGCACTTAACCGCTAAGCCATGGGGCCGGCCTTTTTTCTTTTTTTTTTTGGGAGGAAGATCAGCCCTGTGCTAACATCTGCCAATCTTCCTCTGTTTTTGCTGAGGAAGACTGGCCCTGGGCTAACATCGGTGCCCATCTTCCTCCACTTTATATGGGATGCCGGCACAGCATGGCTTGACAAGTGGTGCGGCGGTGCGGGCCCGGGATCCGAACCAGCGAACCCCGGGCTGCCACAGCGTAGTGCGCGCACTTAACCACTTGCGCCACTAGGCCAGCCCCACTCAATTTCTTAAAGATGCCTTTTATTTTTAATTTAGGTCTCCCATACCCAGGAGTTCTAATTTTCAAAATCAAATATTTCTTTTGATTTTTTAAACAATGAAAGTATCTGAATAAACTTCTCTAATAATTCTGGGCTTAATTTTAATGACATACTTGGTGCTGGTTTAAATATTTGTTTTTATCTCCAGAATCACACTGGACTTCTACATTTCACAAGCATATGTAGTCCTTTAAATACCCTTCCTTCTTGCTGTAACAACTTGGTTATATCCTGATAATAACGTTCCTTATAAAATAAAAGTTTTTTTTTTTAACAAGACAGTTTTTTTTGAGAATTTGTATATCAGAGTGACATTCATCTTACCTCAAGAAGAACTTAGCTATACTTCCACCTTATACATTTACAAAAGATTTATTTAAAAATTATTGAGCACCACACTCTGCTATTACCAATTAGATGCTAATTAATGTTCTTTTACTTGTTCATTTATTTGGAATCTTCCTTTTTCTCCAGGGCCCCTGAAAGTGTGTAAATTTCATTAATGGCTTTTATCTGCTCTTTAAATAGATTGTAGAACAAAGCAGTCACTTTGAAAATTATAGCAGGCCAACATCTACATTTGACAAAGACACAAAATTCTAGGGGATGTTATTAACCTGACAGTAATTAATAGTTTCAGTGAGAATGCTTCACAGCAAGGATGCATTATGGATTTCTTAACTGATATAAATCAATCCTTTAAAGTTTGCTTTTAACATTGAGTTTCCCAGAAATCTCAAGGAAAAGATTAAAGGACAAAACTTAAAATGCTAGGATAAATGTTTTAAAACTAACATACGTACATATGTCAGGTATATACTTATTTTATTTCATCTTTAAACAGCCCTGCTCAATGGCAGATTAGCCCCTTTTTGTAGATGAGAAGACTGAGACTTTAGTGTTTACATATGTTGGGTGGGAAGGAGAACTTCATGCAGAGGAGGCAGCATGTGTAAAGGTCCGAAACTCAAAGAAACATGGCGAGTTAGAGGAAGTGAGGGACGATCTGAGCCAAGCCCCAGGCTACAGGCAGGGCTGGCACATCCAGGGTCTCTGGGGAAAAGTTAAGGGTTTGGTGACTCATCCGTTGTGTACTGTCATCCACTGTCATCACAATGTGAAGAATGGATTAAAAAAGATAAGAGAAGGAAAAAGTTTCACGGTCAGTAAAGACAGGTAATGATAGCTCCAACTAGAGTATTGGCAGTTCAAGTGGAATATAGATAGTTTTGATTTTGTAAGTGAATTGATAAAGCTCATTTATAGATTAGATAAGGATGGCCAAGACTGAGGGAGAGCAAGGTGTTGAATATGATTTTCAGATGTTAAACCTTCAAAACTGAGTAGAAGTAGAAATTTTTTTTTTTTAACAAAGAGCTCTGGAAAAGGGGGGAAAATCAAAGGAAGTGTTTTAGGTTGAATTGACCAAGGGAATAGACTCTGAGGTTGCGATTTGCTTGCAGAAAGTTTACTGGGGAGTCTTCCAAAAAACCACACCTGCAAAGGAGTGAAGAAAGGGACACTGCAGAGAAAGAAGGTGGACGGGATTAAGTTGCAATAGAGGCCTCAGCCAATCCCACAGCGGAGTCTGACACTGGGATGGCCATTCAAAGATATGTCAAATTAAGGCAAAAAGGGTACATTGGCCAATCATTGATAGGAGAGTCCTCTGGAGAAGAGAGTCTAACCTCAGGTGAATGAGTTCCCAAGAGCCTACAGCAATTCCTGGGGAGGGTGAACTTTCAGCAGGCAAAAGTCTCGGCAGCTGAGAAATGAATGAATTGATCCTGTTGGGGTTATGGGCAACTTACAACAGCATCGATTACATTCCATCCTTTGCACCTCTCAGATCCACTGGAAACAACTTCTCTAAGATTCTGGTTGGAATTTTCCTGGGGAAATTTTCAAAAGAAAGATTGTGGGGACAGACTATATCCCCTGTGGCTAGAACTGGCTTGGGGACTGAAACCCACACTGGATCTTTCTCCCATACTGCACATTTAGATTTCCCTCACTCTTGTTGGTGCCTCTGCTGGTCTATGCAGCTTTCCTGGTCGGGTAATCCATATCCCCCTTGCTGAAGTGTGAGAGGCCCTGCTCACCATGCCCTTCGCAGGTCACGGCCACTGCACTTGTCCATCTACCATAAAAATTGGATTTGGGAGTACCAAGAACTGCTACATGGACACATCGAGTTGTCATCCCTGCCCTGATCATGTGACAAATCTAAATATTCTTCCCTGTCCCCATTGTGTTAACAGCAACTCTGCATCCTTCTGATGATCAGGGCCAGTTGCCCCTCCCAGACTGATGACTCCTCTCTCTGTCTACGGGTCCCTCTGCACAAGTAGCTTACAGTAACTGAGAAACAGCCAAACCTTAAAGCTTGTCTTCTGCTTTGACAGAAGCTTCCTTCTCTTCAAGCTAGAACATCTCTTACCTGCTCTCTAGCTACAGGAGATAAGAGTCTCATTATCCACTGCCACAGAGAACTTCTGACTTTCAAACCTCATCTTAAATTGTCCTTAGACAATCAATAACCTGGTTTTGTAAAATACAACAATGCTGCTTCCAAGACTCTACTTAACACCTTTGAAAAGCATTAGGGCCATGCAGTTTAACATAACTACGTGGGAATTATACTTGGCCAAATTTCCATATAGGTTACATTTGAAATTTATGAAATTTTTTTTTATGTTCATGTTGATGGCTTAAAATGTGATCTGTATTTTATGGTTGATGTCTTGGATAAAGCACCCTCATTGTTTTATCTTATTGAAGGCAGTAAGTAGACCCCACAGGGTGAAATTGCAAATTGATTTTTAGAGATAGAGAAAGGATGTGTTGGAGAGTGACCAAGACTTCAAATTAGAATGTTGTGGAGTTTTTTCACATGATCTGAGAAACTTGTAATGTACCTGTCTCCTCTCAAAAGAGAGTTAAAGACAGCAGGTTTAATTATTGAGGCTGAATGTCAGAGGCTGGCTTTTGATAAGCTCCAACTCAGATTTTTCTTTGCTTGAAAATACGATAAACCTCTTTGCTGGAAGCTTCCCCCACTCCCCTCTCTCTCTCATGCACATGCACACACACACACTTAAGCTAGACATAACCTAACAGTAAATAGAAGACCGGATCCTCATATTTTAGATTTTTACACTTTACATGGCTTTTACTTCTGATTTTTTAAACTAAAACTAAATTTTTGTTCATTTTGTTTTCAAAACCATGCTATGTGGCACAGCCAGGTTTTTGACATTCACCTCTGAAGGATTAATGATCTGTTGTCTAGAGACGGACCCCTCAAACTGAAAATCAAAAGCCTCCAATTCATGACGACCTCTGCACTCTGTTCTCTTGGAATATCCCTTTCTCTACAGTCCCTCTGTCAGCCCCTCTCCTCCTACCCTTTACTGTGAGACCTTGTAACTCGAGCTTTCTATACACTAGTTTCCTCAATTATACAAAGATGAAGGTCAAACATTTCTTCACATACTCTTATAAATATAATGAGATGATAAAATCTTTTTTTATCTGGACCTATTTCTTCTGTCACTATCACTTCCTTTCTGGAAAGATCAGCAACAGGTGTTTTTAGTCTTGTAGAGTACCCTTTCGATCTGAGGCAAGCTTATCATGACACAAAAGGCTAAGATTTTTATAAAGGTGGTGGGTGGGGAGCTGAAGTGAGTGGACTCAGAGAGCAAAGACTGACCGATAAGCGACCTCAGATATTAAACAATCAACCCAAGAGTATTGTTAGCTATAGAATTTCTCAAAAAGTAGCTCCCAGCTACTAGGTTTATCTCACATGACAGTTAAACCTTGAGATCCCTCAGCTTTACCCCAGATAACTTTGAATGAGAACTGGTGCTGTGTGTTTAGAAGCTCTGATCTGTTTAGAAGCTTTGCTTAGTTTTGCTAAACCTTGCTTCTGAGGCTCACAAAATCTTAACAACCACTAGCTTACTTTGTGCCTATCACTGTAAGAGTTTTAAAGGGGCTAGAAATAAGAAAAACTGTTTCTAGCTTCAAAGAATTTTTGGTTTTGAAGAAGTAACTGACAATCCCTCCCCCATTGCCTCACCACCCACTCCCACCACTCCCACAGCCAGAGCTACAGTGGGGTGGGATGGATGGAGCCAGCTCTCGCCCTTTCCCAGGCTGCAACTGTGGTCCACAGCAAGTGCGCCTTAAACTACGTCAAATAAACTGGGTGTGTCTTATAAATAAATACATCAGAAAAGCAGCCACAACTTTGTGTGCTCTAAAAGGGGCCTCGGGCTCCAGCGCTCAGATCCACAGGCATCAGGAAACTCGCAAATATGAAGTCATGCTCACAAACAGCCTCCGGGGTGTCACCAGCTCTGCAAAACAGGTGTAAAATGAAAACTTTCTCATGGTGGATAATATAATCTTCTTATTGGTTCCAAGCCAATAGCAAAGCTGAAGCACCTGGTTAATAATTCCCACTTTTATATGTGCTCTAACACCTGTGAGATGTGTCTTGCTTTCGCTCCAGGAATTCAAACTGACTGGCTGCATTATTGATTTTTATTTTTCCATTTAAGAAACATGCAACAAAAGAGCCCACAAATGTGTCTGTTCTAAACTCTTTTAAGCCAGGCATAAAATCTTTCTGCAAAACAAAACAGAGAAAGAAAAATTCTCTTGACATTTCTTGACAACTATAGTGCTGAACAGAGCAGGCAGGGATCTAGAAGGTTGTTAAATACCTCATCTCAGCCACTTTCACATTCGCACTGTAGGCATCTCCACAGATATTTTTCAAACGCACACACTCACGCCCCCTCGACTTGTGCAGAGGCTGACAAATCACAGAAGAGAAGCAAAATTTATGACTACACTTTCTGATTCCCGGTTCTGTGAAATAAGATTTAAACTATTTTTATTCCTTATTAGCTTATCATCTTTATTTTTACTGGAGAGGCAAATATCTAAACAATCTTTTTTTGCGCTTACTTCTTCCTGTGTATTTGCTCTTTGCCTGCTTTTTGCTCTACTCCTGCGCATCTCTGTCTGCCTCTCAAGCTCTCTGTCTGTTCCCAGGGAATAACCATTGTTTTTTCTCTATCTCTGATAGACACTTGTTAGACAATTTAATAACTTCTTGCTTTATTCATCAACCCCATCTTTTTTTTCCCCCAAAGGGATATTATATGGTTTGTCTGTGGAAAGACGGTTTTCTCATTTTTAGACTTAGTTCCTATCCCATGTCAAATTTAGTCTCTTTTGTCTACAGCCATATTTTAAACCATCATCAACACAGTTTTTATCAATACCATGCATGCCTATAGTAAATATATGCATGTGTGTGTATGAGTTCATAATTAAAAGCAATGTTGTTTCATACCACTGCTTCCCACCTGCAGTCTCACCCATAAATGCAACCACTATTACTCATTTCTCACCCTAGTGCTTTGGTAGTTAACTTACTGTTCTTTATGATATGCTCCTATCTCTATATCTTAGTTTATCCACTGATGAACTATCTTTATTTTCCTCATCTCTCCTCCTTGTTATATCTCTTTTTTTTTTAATCAGGAAGATTGGCCCTGAGCTAACATCTGTGCCCATCTTCCTCTATATATTTTTTTTTTATGTGGGATGCCTGCCACAGCATGGCTTGATAAATGGTGCATAGGTCCGTGCCCAGGATCCGAACCTGCAAACCCTGGGCTGCCGTGGTGGAGCGCATGAACTCAACCACTACGCCACTGGGCTGGCCCCTGTTATATCAGTTTAAAAAAAAAAATCTTGATATTGAGCTCAAAGAGAGAAACTTACTGAGAGGCAATGAGGAAATGGGGATCCTTCTGCATCCCATTCAAGTGCCCTGGTCACCTTATGATTAATATCTGCCCAAAAGAGAACACTGATCCAAGACCAACGGTCATACAGTGATCTCAGGGGTAGGGGCAAACGGAAATGTGGGGTTCCATGTATCACTGCTTTTGTTCGTTTATTCCATTGTAGGATAAGACATGGAAAATCATTCAGAATCCCCTGCATGACCAGCAGTCTTAGGCAAAATTAAACTATCTTTGAGATGCTGTGAGAGTTTCTTTGACAATAAATAACATATCTTTACTTTTTTCTATCCTCTATCTGCATCTTAACAGCATCAATACATATAATCAGACCTGGAATTTTACAATTGTCAGAATAATTGAGGTAAGCATAAATGCCATTGTTTCATCCTGTTGCACTTGGGGTTGGATTCCTAAACCAATTATTAAAAAATACAGCATTATTGCCTTGTCACCTTAGGGCAATGGATGAAGGCTTGCTATAAATCAATGCCCAAGTTTCATCTGGAGTCAGCTGGTGGCTGACTGGAGATGTTAGCGGGAAAGAAATTTTTTATGAGAAAAAGTGGAAAGGACTGTTTAAGTTGCAGAGAAAAAGACTCAGTGGAGAACATAACAGAAGAATAGGCATTAATTACTTGTGTAGAGAAAGCCGATAGAATACCCTTGTCAACAGAAGGGATCTAATCAGAGGGAAACTATTTTTAATTTGGCTGTAAACAAAACCATTCATTGAGCACAAAATTTAATCCATGAGAGTCTTACCTAGAGAATTAGATAGTAAAGATAATTTCATGAGATTTTACTAAGAAGAAGAAGAATAGAAGTAGAAGGAGGAAGAATGGGAGAAGGATGACGATGGCAGCAACAATGACAACAAAAGAAGAATTGAGGGGTAAATTAGAGTAAAATTTACCTATTTATAAAAGTGCTATAATAATATGGTCCTTTTTTCCCTCTGATTTTCAGAAAAGTGTCAATAGACTACAATCACATGCTTTATATATAGATGGCATATAATAATACAAAACAGTAATGCCATCTTTTGGGGAGGGTATTTGTAGCTTTTCAAAACACTTTGATATTTGTTTCATAATTTTCATTTTAAATTAGCTGCATGAAATTGGTGGGGTAAGAGGTTTAGATAAGGAAAAAGATACCCACAGAATGTAAATGACTTGTACTGAGCCTGGACTTGAACTCCCTTCTCTGTAACTCTAAGCTCTCTCAAGTAGATGTCAGGATGTCAAAATGACTAAAACAAACAAATGAAAACTTTGATTGTCTTTTAAATATATTAATGATACTTTAAAAGTAGTACTTTCCTCATCTTTCTTGGTTAGCCAATTCTGAATCCTTCATCAGATGCACTTAAGTTTCTTTCCTCAGAAAAGAATCTTATAATTCATATTATATTTTACATACTCCCAGAATTAAAGTGAGGCATGTGAAATACACACACACACACACACACACACACGCACACTCTCTCTCTCTGCATTGATGGTCTTCCCAGAATACATATGTCCAAGTCAGAATTTGGAAATACAGTTCAGCTTAGTAGTTTAGAGCATAGATTTTTAAATCAATCAAATCTGGATCAAATCTGCCCCAAAACTTACATGTGGATATGTTAGACAAACAACCTTTCTATGCTTCATTTCTTCAAATGTAATATAGTGAAATAATAAAACCTAGCTGTAATGAAGGTATGAACTTTTGTCTGCCACTTTTAATATTTCTCCAGATGATTCTGATGTGGCCAATAATAATTGGACTCACTCCCTAGACCTCAAGGTTGGCCATGGACACCAAACTAGGTCAACCAGAAAATTTCTTTTCCCAAACACATAATATTGGTTAAAAAATGGACATATAATAATATAAGGCAAGCCCATTAGTGTTCTTCTTTGACACTTGTTAGCTAGAGCAAGTAGGAGTACTTACCTCTTATAGCTGTAGGTAACTACCATCCCTGCCACATCAAAGGGTCATGCTCTTGAAAGAAGAGAAAGTTGCCAGATCTAAAGGGAGAGAATGAGAGAGAGATACAGAGGATTGAGTAATATTCTGAGTATAACAGATTGAATGTTGCCTTTCTAGTATCTTGAACTATTGTCATTTGCTAACTACACCCATTTTCTTATCTTAAGCTACATTGAGTTGGAGTTTTCTCACAGCAATTGAAAGAGTCCTGACTAATATAATACCTTGTAGGGTTGTAGAGTTACAATGAGCATTAAATGAATTGAAACATCTCAAGGTTTAGTACATTCCTTGGCACACAGTAATCATACAATAAATATTTGCTCTGATGAAGGTGATGATAATGACAATGATGATGGTGCCTTCTCTTTCTTATTCATTCCTGTAGAGTTTCTTATAGAGCACCATGTAAATAGTAAATGCTCGTTCAATTCTGTCTGGAATTCACAAAGAGTTAAAGAGTTGGGACTGGAAGAGAACTTTGAATTACACAAGTAAATAATTGGTGTCTGTTGTCAGATCTAACCACCTCTTACTTTCTACCACTTTTATTTTCCTTCCTTCTTATCATTGTTAACTCAGATTGAAACCTCAACTCAGGCTCAGACTTGAAAAAATAATTCAATCTCTGCTCCATGCATTTCTATTTGGAGGAGCAAATGCGTTTGTTATCTTGCGGGCACTGACTGTGTGGTGCTGATTGCAACTGGCTGTCATTTATGTGAATTTAAAGTCCTAGATCATGCTGTTCACTCTCAAGTATTCTCTGTGGCTGTCTTGAGAAAGAGGACTCCAAAGGCAGTACAGAGTGGAATATATTTGGGAAATTAAAAAAAACAGCAGTGATACAGTTAATTCCCTGTAAGCCTTATTAAGATGATGTACAGATGAGGAAACTTGTTAGAAGAGTTTGAAAGAATACGAGAGAAATATATGATAGTCATCACAGGCTTACCACTCATGATTACTGGTTATTATGGTTGTTTTCGTCTGTATCCGTATTATCAATGACAATATTATGGTTAACTCCTGAACCCTAAATATGCAACACACAAGTGAATTTGTATTGCAATCCAGGAGTCTAGTCAACAACTTTTAGGTAAGGACTTAAAGTAAAGCAGAAACCCTATTGAAATTGAAGAATAAATCAGTTTTTAGAATAGAAAATGAAGGATGAATTCTTAACTGTCATTTCTTCCCTGTGGATTTTAGGCATAGTTTGGACTTTAGATTTAGTGGCTACTCTGGGGAATACATGAGCAATATCCAAATGAGTGGTTGGCATGGGAGTTCGTTTTAAACTTTCCATATCTCTGTGGGAGAAGTTGTCATGAAAAAAATAAAATGGGACTTAGGAATCAAATACTTGCTTTAATGAGTGAGTGTTATCCAAACTTTTTGACTTATAAATACCTTTTATAATCATGACAGGCACTGTTATGTAGTCATTGACATCCACATCCACGTTGCTAGTCTATATTCCTTAGATTCTTTCCGTTGGATGTGGCCATGAGCCTAAGTTCTGGTCAATGGCAAGTAGGCAGAGGTAATATAGTTCACTTCCATGACTTCTCTCTCTCCCTTGCTCTTTTTGTTGGCAAAATGTAGAGGATCCTAAAGGAGAGAAGAGCCTGAAGATGGAAGAAATCTGAATTCCTGTTAGGCCTATGGAAGTGTACCTGACAATGAGAAACGTGGTCATTGGGGATTCATTAGTTATTAATGCATTTTTATTGTGTTAAGCTAGAATGATTTGGGGGTATTTTTGTTATAGCAGATACAGATATTTACCCTAACTAACATAATAGTAATATGTAAAACCTTGAACCCCTTAAAAATTACTTGTATTTTACATTTTAAGTATTGTCTGACAAAGAAATGTATTTTGGATTGGCATATCATTATAATTGCATTACAAATCAAATACAAAATACAATATATAGTATTTATTACATTTAAGAACAAGTTTTAACTTACTGTTGTTTAACAAATAATGCTCACTTTTTAGTTTAAGTATATGTTAATATGCTAATAAATTTATGTAAATTATATTACATTTTATTTTTATCTTTGGTTGAGGCAGTCTAGTGTAAGGCTGTCTGGCTTTGAATTTCTGACTGGCTGTATGAAGTTGGGTGAGATACATAATCTCTTTAAGACTCAATATCTCCATCTAGAAAATAGGAATAATGATATTTACTTCATAATGTATTTCTTCATCCATGAAATGAGATCTTATAGTACTTACCTCATGGGTTGTTGCTAGAATTATTAGCTGATATATACAAAAGCTTTTGTCATCATCAATAATATTCTGACTGCCATATTATCACATCTTGGAATCTGTACCCTGTGGGACAAGATAATCGTTTTTTGAGTCCGTGACTCCGCCTTTAAATCTTTGTAGAAACTTAGAGTTCAATGGAGGTTTTAGAGAGTAACACTGCCTCCAGTCCATCCCCCAATTTAGCAGCCAGGGTAATATTTGTAAAATGCAAAAGTGATCATATTACTCTCCCCTCAACACCTACTCACCTATTGTCATGGAGTATATTGCAGTGACTTTCTGCTGCTCTTGCAATTAAATTCTCAACTTGGATTGCAAAGCTCTGTGTGGTCTTATCTCTGCCAATGACTCCAAGATCACTTTCTCCCCATTCTAGCCTCTCTGTTGTCTTACTATTTTATTTTTATTGATTGATTGATCCCTGAAGTGCACCATGTTCCTGAAGCCACAGGGCATTTGCATTGATAATTTCTCTACTGGGAATGTTTTTCCCTCATCCTTTCACCTAGTTACCTTTTTCAAATCTTGAGTTAATTATAATGTTTAGGAAAGATTTCATTTACTTTTCAAACTAGGTCAGATCCTCTGCTACACTTGTCCATAACTATGGATAATACTTATTCATGGCACCTATCGCAGTTCATAATTGTGCCTCTATGTAGTGGACTCTTGGATGAACTGCTCAGATCCACTTTCAGGACAAAAGTTATTTCCTGGGATCTCTCAAATGTCAGCCCTGTGTGGAAGTGACTTGGATGAAGACAGTCGCCTTGCTAACTGGAACAGCCTGCATCTAATGACTGGCTGACACAGGGTTAGAAAGTCCAGACTGCCTTGCCCAACTCAGGAAAACTCTGAAGGCTGTCTCAGACCAGACTTCCTCATAGGGATGTCTGAAGCCTTTGTTGATACTATATTACAGCCCAACTTCTACCCAATCCTGCTTCCTCTCCTTCCTTCCCATAGGTGGTGGTCACAAGAGAAACCTTCATACTAATCTCCATCTGAGTCTGCTTCCTACGGAACCTAATTTGTAACAATCTTCTGGTTTTTTTGGGGTTGATGTTCATCTCCCTTGTTGTCAACTCTATGAGGGCAAGGGCCAAATCTGTTGTTCCCATTTCTGCATCTTAATATCAAACATAGGTTCTAATACATCATAAGTCTTCAAAAAAATTTCATGAGTTAATGGCATCTACCTCCTCATTTTATGAATGAGTTAAGATGTAGGGAAGTCATATCTCCAAGGGGCACAGTTGACCAGCCTGTTTCTCCCTGCCCCACCTCCCCCACTGTCCTGTTGTCTCCTGTACTCTTCTCAGGGACCCAAGAACTTGTGCAGCCCCATCACTAGAAAGGAGCAAGATTTTTATTCCTTGCAAAGGGCAGCTTTTCTCTTCTTAGGTGGAAAAAGTTGCTAAGTCCAAAGTGATCTCTGGTGAGTGGCTGGAACTCTGGAAGTATCCATGTTAACTGCACATCTTCCCCTGATCTACAGGACATTACCAGACAGCCCAAGTCCAAAAATCAATCATCCCGACCCTGTGAAAGGAACTTAGCTGACACCAACATCCTTCAATACCCTTTGTTCAGCATCATAGCTGAGTAACAGGAAAACCCTTTAATGGACTGCAGGATCACGTCAGGGGCCATTTGCTCTCCATATAATTTAGGTTGCTTTTCAGACCGAAAAGATTTTAATAAGAGGTGCATCATTCTGCTTTTGAATTTGAAGGGCAACGTAGTTGATTTGTTTTTCTTACTAGTCCTCTCTTCTCCCCTGTTCTGTTGCAGAAGTGATAGAAGAATGTTTGCCCCTTTTGAACTGAAAGTCTGGAGTTTGGGGCCAAAACAAATATTTCTGCAGAAAAATGCTGCAGTTTCGCTCAAGCTTAGGGTGTATGCTGCATGTGTTTGTGTGTGTGTGTTTTACTGTGTATACGTGTCTTGTGATTCTTCAAAATGGGTGTGCTTAAAAGTCCCTTGTTGAACTCCCAGTGAAAGTTAATGCCCACCTGACAACTCTACCACATTAAGAGTAAATAGTTATTTTTTGGCTGGCACAGGGTTGAAGAGCATGAACTCTGCAGTTAGAATTGTGTATTCTGTATTCAGTTGAATATTGGCTTTACACTTATTGGTAGTGGGGTCCTTGGGCGACGTATTTAATGTCTCTGAGCTTAACTTAATGCATGATAGTATGATACAGCATGGTTATGAATTTTAAATGACCGAATAAATAAAGCAAATCCTCAATTAATGCCCAATGTTTCAGGTCTTATGGCACAGTTGGCCTCAAGTACCCCTAGTACTTCACTCATACTTTCCTTGCAGCCTTATCAGTAGACTGTGAGTTCAGAAAGAGCAGGAAAGACCATGTCTTATTATTCTTTAAATACGTAGAACTAAGCGCAATCAGCCTGGTTCGTAAACAGCCTCTTGATAATTGCTTAATCTGTGAATTTATGAATTTAAAATTTATGATGGTTTCTGTCTTCATTAAAGGCTATTAGCACCTCACAATGGTATTTGTTGAACTTGACAAAGTGGTAAAATATGTATGCGATTACTCTTGCATCCCTATGGCTAATTGATGCTCTGAGAGCCTTCAAGAAGATGGATAAACAAACATAGCATAGCATAGAGTGCAGTCTACTGATTTGCTGATCACTGCTTCATTCATTGATGGGCACTGAATGAACAGCGGTTTTGTGTGGTGGAATACAATGGTTTAAATCTACTATAAATTAGTATTTATCAAAGTAAGAATAGGGTACAGGTGCTAATTAGAATCAAGTGGGAGGATTTTCCAAAACAATATCCCCTCTTGGTGTCATTTTCTATTGTTATGTAAAAAAAACCCCAAAACTAAAACAATAATTTATTATCTTTGATAGTATTACATATAGTCTGGTTGGTTCTCATTGGGGTATCTCATGCAGCTGAGCTCAATACAACATGGTGCCCCTGTCTTTCTTTGTCTCTCTCTCCTATCTTTCTTTCTTTTCTATGTTTCTATCTTTCTTTCTCTCATTTCCTTCTCCATATTGTGTTATCTTCCAGGATTTTCCACATGGCTGGACTTCTCATATTTTATTCTTCTTCAAAAATCTACACTTCTAACATGGCAAATGTTTTCAAGTGGCCCAAAGCAGAAGCTTCTAGACCAGTTAAGGGTTAAGCCCAGAACTTGCACATGGTCTTAAAGGAGAAATACTCCAAGCATCTTGGAGAGGTAATTTTTCTCCTATATGGAAGCAATTACAGGATGCCTTTGTGTCTGAAGAAGACTCAAGATGAAGACTTAGTATAGAAGTTGGCTACTTTGAGATTCTGTCTGCTTTCTGAAATATAATTGCATACGACATGAGAGTTTCTGGACCCTCTTGGGGAAAGAGGCCCAGAGAAGACTTGCACTTGGATTTTCACTTGTAAAAATTTGTAGACCAGTCTACTGATAGCTGTTGTCTGTACTTCATGCTTCTGAAAACTCAACACATGAAGACATATATTATAATAATAAGTCTACCAGCATGTCAGCACATTAATTCTCTACTGAGAGAACCCAGGAAACAACCTTGGATATCTAGGTGTTCCCTGGTCCCAGAATTTCCAGAGATAGGACTGTGTCTGCATTTTTAATAATTGGCCCCAAGTGATTCTAATGCACAACCAGGTTTTGAGGATTCTTCTCTAGGTCAATTGTTCTCAAACTTTTGTAGGCATCAAAATACTCTGGAGGGCTATTTAAAACCCAGATTACTGGGTTCCATTGTCAGAGTTTCTGATTTTGTAGGTCTGGTGTGGGGCCTAAAATTTGCCTAAAAACTTCCCAGGTGATGCTGATGTTGCTTGTCTTGGGACCACATTTTCAAAGTCGTTGCTGTAGAGTCTGCATTTTTTCTCCTAAAGTGTCTGTATATTTAAAGTCTGAATAAACACTGCTGGATGGTCCTTCTCTCTGTCCAAATTTATACTTCACTAATGTGTATGAAAAACCTTAAGTACTCTCCTCCTCACCAATATGTGATTTTTTTTCAGACTATTCAATTTTTGCCAATCTTATGTCTTCTAGTTCTTTATGGACCACTATCTCTGGAAGTTTCTGGGCTCTTACAAGTCTGAGCCTGGGCAAGCAGGTCCTAGATATGTGTGATGAGGATGTGGGGAATGACAAACAGTAATAAGAGAGTATGGGCAACTGTATCTTCTTGTTAGTGCTCAGATTACCAATGGCAAGGGTGGGCAAACACTAATTGACCCTCCATGCAAAAACAGGATTGAGAGAAGAGTTTCTCATTCTCAGCATTGTTGATATTTTGGGCCTGATAATCCGTTGTTATGGGGCACTGTCCTGTGCCCTGTAGGATATTCAGCAGCAGCCCTGGCCTCTACCTACTAGATGTCAATAACAATCCCCAAGAGGTTGTGGCAAACAAAAACGTCCCCAGACATTGCCAAATGTCCTCCAGGTGACAAAATTGGCCCAGTTGAGATCTACAATCTTAGACCACGATAATTGTTTTTCATTTACATCAGTGGCTGCCATGACTTTGACCTTTTCCAGGATGAGAGCTGTGAACTCCTGACTTGTCAAGTGAATCAGCTGGTATTAAAGGCCTAACGTGCGCCCGCATTTTGGTGGAGGCTGCAGTGAAAATAAAAGGAAGCAGAAGTCATAGTCTCATTTGCAAGAGGATTATGATTCACTGAAATCAGAAACCAGAAGGCTTTGGATCTCATTTGGACCAAAAATACTTTATTTGGCTCACATATGACTTTAAAAAAATTTTAACTATTTTCCAACATTTAAAAAATGGGATAATTCAGATAGTGAGATTTCAAGCTCCCTTTTAAAATCGGAAAAAATCTGACAACATTAGACTTTAATTCCTTCAATGATCAGCTAGAGCTGTGTAGTGGCTATTTTCTGGGCATGTGCTCTTCAGATTTCTGTAATCCCCACCCATTTGTTTATCCTCAGCCTGCCATATTCTCATTATCCATAGGTATTTGAGGTAGCAACACTTTGGCTTGGATTTTTGAGTCTATCTGGTTCCAAATGATTATAGAGAGGCAGGATTAATCAAAGGAAAGAATTGACATGGGCTCCAATTTATAGGTAGAATTGATTTGCTCCTTTGAAAGTTTTCCTTTTTTGTATTTAGCCATTGCTGGCTAATGAAAAACAACAATCGTTGAGCACCAATAAAATGAGGGTGGAGCATGGAAAAAAGAAGAATAAAATGATATTATAATTGTCATAAAATAGGTTTGTTACTTGCTGACTTATTTGTAGGTTTTTCTCCTTTACTTAAATTTCCCTGACTCAGTGTCTGCTATTGAAACGATGGAAAGATACTTGGAGCAAAATGTTGATTTCCTCCAAGGCAGAGTGCAGGTAATTATAAAAATCAAAATTAGTTTTCCACTTGCAATTAGAGATTGCCTCTTTGAAAGAATGCCTGAGCATTGACAAAACATGTATTATAAGTCAATCTTTCTGCTCTCCAAGTAAATAAAACCGTTTTATCTTGTAGAGGAGAGTATAGATGTGTTCCCTGGTGTTATATCTCGTTATCTGATCTCTGCTTCTCATGTTGAGGTAAAGACGGCTTGTTTCACAGCCTCTCATACATCATAGAGGGTGACACTATTTTGGAGATGGATGATAACTGCACAGAATAGAGATCACAAACAATGAAGGCTTAGAAGACACGTAAACCTGAGGGAGTCCCTGATCCCTTTTGAGTGCTGAGAGACTGCCAGAAGCTATCTAGTCATTTGGTGTGTGGTAACTGCATGACACTCGCTAATCTCCTATTATCTGAGCTTCACATGGCCTCTGTCTCAAAGTTTTCTAAGCTAGGCCCTGGCCACTTTCAATTTGGGGGGAGAAAAGAAATTATATTGTTAGCTGAGATTTCTGTACAGAAGTAGAAGTTGACTTATGAATTGCAGTGATGTCCAATAGAACATTCAGCAATGATGGAAATGTGCTCTAACCTGTGCTGTTCAATGTTGTAGCCTCTAGTTACAAGCAACTATTGGTCACGTGAAACATGGCTAGTGTGAGCAAAGACGTGAACTTATAGTTTTATTAATTTTAACTTATTTAGATTTAAATTAAAGAACCACCTGTGACTGGTGGTTACCCTATTGGACAACTCAGATATAGTCTTTTGGTCATAGAAGTAGGAAATGAGAGACAATGATTTATAAGTAGTTTAGAATAAAGAACCAAAGGGCTATTGTTTTAGTCAGGATTCCCCAGAGAAACAGAATCAATAGTGTGTGTACGTGTGTGTATGTGTGTGTGTGTATGTGTATGTGTGTGTGTGTATATATGTAGAGAGAAAGAGATTAATTGATTGATTTTAAGAATTTGGCTCATGCAATTGTAGAGGCTTGATAAGTCCAAAATCTACAGGGAGGCTGCATGCTGTATGCTGGAGACCCAAGAAAAATTTACAGTTCAAGTTCAAAGGCAATCTGCTGGCAGAATTTCTTCTGTTGAGTGGAGGTCAGTCTTTGTTTGATTAAGCCCTTAAACTGATTGGATGAGGCCCACCTACATTATGGAGGGTAATCTGCTCTACTCAATGTCCACATATTTAAATCTCATCCAAAAATCACCTTCACAGAAGCATCCAGAATAATGTTTGACCAAATATCTGGGCACTGTGGCCTAGTCAAGTTAACATATAAAATTAATCATCACAGCTATTCTAATGAGAAGAAAACCTGGTCATCTGTAGAGGAAAGAGGAGAAGATATTGAAGACTTGGAGACAATGCAACATGAATGATCATGGAATAAACCACCATCTAAAATGCTTTTTGTTGTTCTGGAAGAGATATTGATCCTTTCATTTTGATCCTTTTTTTCTGGTTACAAGTATAATTCTTATTTATTATAAAGAATGTTATTACAGAAATATGACTTAGAAAAATAAATGTGTAAAGGATTGTGCTGTGTCAACTTGGTTAAGGCTGAGCACTACATTTTTTTGAATCCCTTTTTTTCTACATAGTTTTGTGTTCAAGTTGGTCGAAAAGGATGTTAAGCGAGATTTGAGAGACAATAGTAAAGCAAGTCGGTACTCTTAGGAGGGCATCACAGTTACGTGACAAGAAAATGTTGAGGTACTCTGCAGATACAAGCTTCTCCGTATTTTCCTCCTCTCCATATCCATTCTGTCTCCCCAGCTGCTGTTCCTGCTGACTAACAGTGGCCCTCAGCCTATTAGCCGATGGATAGCTGAAGATTCAGAGGCATAAGCCATACTGAGGCATTATTTTCCGGTGTTCATCTCCATGAGTCCCACCACCATCCCAGTCCCCCTCCTAGATACTGTTAACTTCTAAGATTTCCCTGCAGGTTCCAACTTATCTGCCTATGTTAATGATTCAGGTAGACTGATTAGTGATTCTTTTCCTGATTCACTGAACCTTCCCTCTTAAGCTTCACTTTTCCATCACTTATATTTATATAATGTCTAATAACCAATTACGCATCTCTTATTCCCAGAATAATCAAAGTGGTTCTACTTCCATGATTAAGCCCTGACTGATATGAAGCAATCTTATAATTTACTCAGTTATTTTCACGCGTGCTGCTATGAAGCTGTTATTCACCATGCTAAATTTGTGTGGTTGTTTTTTTTGAACCTCAGTGAATGATTTTGCAATTATCCTGGTTAGATCTTGTTGAATAGATTAAGGACATCACTTGATCATTTGAAACAATTTTACTTGCTGGTTTTAAGTGATTCTTTTCAATTTAGCAGAGCTGTCATCTATACGCAGGCAAGCAGCTTTAGGAAGGGAGCACATGGAGCAGTGAGGGAAGAAGGAGATAATTTGCTTGTCGTCTTATGGCTAAATCAGACACTGTGATCAATGGGACATATGGTGGATTGTAATGATAGGTAAGACATTTCCCTGTGTGCTCCCCTTGTCAATATGACTTTGTAGATCTTTCATCAGGAAGTGAAGTTGTAGCTTGCTTTGACCAAGAATATTTGGCAGAAGTCACATTTTGTAAATGCCAAAGGCTGGGCCTCAAAAGGCCTTGCACCCTCTTGTGATCCTGAAATCGGCATGTGAAAGAGCCTTTACCAGCCTTCTTGAGGATGACAGACCACATGGGAAGAGTGGCTCTAAGGATATGTGGAGATTAGTCTGACTCTAATCTGATCACCAATTACAATGTGTGTGTGGAGGAGGGCAGTTACCCCACACCAACAAGCAATTCTCTGGACACAAGGTAGGTGGCCTACAATTCAACTCAATTCTAACACTCTCTACCTAAAGACAGCAACAGATCCCACAGGTTAAGGGCTCAGTCCTACACGACTGTGCCTCCCCTTCAGATGTCAATCACAAGTCCAGGTTGTTACCTGTGCTTCTGACCTAATGGCTATAAATCAGAGGTTCCCATCACCTCCTCTTCAGGCTCGATTAATTTGCTCGAGTGGCTCACAGGACTCAGGAATTCAGTGTACTTAAGAGATTACTGGTTTATTATAAAAGGATATAACTCAGGAACAGCCAGATGGAAGAGATGCGTAGGCCAAGTATGGGAAAGAAGTGCAGAGCTTCCATGCCCTCTCTAGGCCTGCCTCTCTCCCCACGTCTCCACGTTTCCACCAAAGTGAAAGCTCTGAAGCCTGTCCTCTTGGGTTTTTATGGAGGCTTTATTACATAGGTATGATTGATTAAATCATTGACCATTGGTGACTGACCCCTCTGCAGATCAGGGGGGTGGGACTGAAATTTCAACCCTCTAATCACAAGGTTGGTTCCCCTGGCAACCAGCTCCCATCCTTAGATTACCTAGGAACTTTCCAAAAGTTTCCTCATTAACATAACAAAAGACACCTTTATGGCTCTCATCACTTAGGAAATTCTGGGAGTTTTACGAGCTCTATGCCAGAAACAGAGATGAAGAACAAATACATATTTCTTCTTATAAACCACAATATCACACTCCAAGATGGGAATATTTTTCCCCTTCACTTCCTATTTACCACTACATTCATTTCCTCTTTTGGAAGACTTTTTTTTTTAATATTCCAGTATCAGAATTTCCATTTTCCAGATTTCCTAGAAAAGTTAAATTATTAACAATAAACCAAGAAGGATTTGCTCCCTTACACAGATTGGAGCTGATTCTCATGTCCAGTTAGCTCTGCGGTACCTGGTGGTTCTAAAAGGAGGAATGATAACAGCAGTCTTTTCTCCATTGCAGAAGATCATGTTGCTCTGACAACTAAAACTTCAGATCCCAGCTCACCTGCAAACATCTGCTCTTTGTTGATAACACCATCAGGCACTTATTTCAGTTCCTCTCTCTGCTCTGTAACCATCTGTGAAGCACCTCTCTTTAGTTTTGTTTCTTTTTTTTTTAATTCTTAAATGATATGTTGAAAACATTCTTCAAAAAGTATAGTTTTATGGAAAGCAACAAGCTAATTTAATGTTTCCCCTTTGCTGAAATGAACTTTCCTGATGCCTTCACCTAGTCAGGGCTTAAAGTGTATTAAGTACATTATATTTGGGAAAAAATATATATTAATGATCTCAGCAAGTAGCTTGAGAAGAAATGTGTTTATCTGTCTTTCAACAAAAGCTCATGAGCATAGGTGTCTTAATCTAAATAACTCACTTGGAGGACTGTTGAAGATAATGTGAGTTTGGTTGCATCTGTTATATGAGCTTTTAAAGTGCCTCTTGGAGGAGTGATTAATTTAAATACAACCCTACCCCTTGCCCTGCTCAATAAGTAGCTCCTTCAATTATTGATTAAACACATCAATTTGCTTAGGAGACTCAGTGACACAGTTACAAAGGTGTGAAGCTACCAAACCGTAGTTGTATAACGAAATGAGTACTGGGCTCATCACCAGTTAGCTGTGTAACCTGCAGTAAGTTATGTAACCACACTGGGCCTCTGTTTTCTCATTGGAAAATGAAGTGCCTTGCCTGCATGCCACCCGATCCTCATCCCCACGTTGTTGTAATGCTCACATAAGACATATGTGAAAACCTATAGTTAGTCGAAATGTATAATACATTATTATCCATTACAGTCACCTTTTTTTCACAAAACAGAATCTGAGGGAGGACAGAAATAATTTTGTGACTTTGAAGTACAAGTAAAAGTTAAGTTTTCGTATATGGCAAAACTGGTTTTAGACGCAGATCATCTCATTCTAGCTCACCTGCTGTAAATTGCCACCTTCTGAACACTCTTTCTTCTGAAAATAATCACCTTTTAGAGTTTGGGCCATATACTGGTTATATGGTTTAGCACAGTGCTTCTTCACCTTGGTTTCCCCATTATAATCACCTTTGGCCCTTTAAAAAATTACCCATATCTCATCTTCATCTGAATCAGAATTACTGAAGATGGAGCCCAGTACCTGTATTATTGAAATATACTCAAGTAATGTTAACGGACAGTGAAGAATCAAATCACTGGTGTAGTAGAAATAGCACCAGCTTTGGAGTCAGACATCTTTGGTTATGCCATTTTGCCAGTTGAATGACCTTGGGCTGAGAACTCTACAAAACTGGAACAGTAAGTACTACATTGCTAGGTTGTTGTGAAGTTGGGAAGTCAATTATGCAGCATGCTTAATCCAGGAGGAATGCAATAATGCTAATTATTGTAATTATATTCTGCCATATATTCTGTACTGTGGTTTCACCAGTGCTTGCCTTTTGGCTTCCACTGCATTATAAGAGTTCCGCAGGTGCTCTTTGAAGACAAGATTGTAGTTTACTTTCTTCTACATCCTCTGCAGATCATAATAGAATGCTGAGTGTATAGCATGTAGCTGCCCAAGAAAAATTCATTGAGAGAAAAAATAATCAAAGTCATCTTCAGCTTTGTCTAGTGCAATTAAAAACACCATAAATGCCTTCTGGTAGATTAATCAGAGCTTTAGATAAGATTGTTGCTGCATTTTCTTGTCTGTGACCAGACCACAGAGAAATGTTTTATAAATCAGCCTATGGAGCCTATTTGTTTAGAGATTCTTTTTAAAAGAAAGTTTGAGCTTAGTCATTCTATTTGTTTAAGGAGTCTAAGAAAGCTTTGCATCCATTTTGATGACAGTGTTTGGGTGGCATTACTAAAAGGACCAATAAGAAGCTCTATTTGAGAAACAAGGTTAATGGGCCAGGGTAGGTGAGACAGAGTTCAGGGTATAGTTTTCAAGGACTTGGGTGCAGAAGCAGTTTAAGGGCTTGGTCCAGACTGGGACACTGGAAAAAATGTGGGGAACTGAAAGACATTTATTACAGGATATGGGTAACAAGGATTGTGTCTGGGAAGACCAAGAGTCCATGAGTCAGCAATGGGTCCTGCATTTATGATCAGGCCAAACAGGAAGAAGGCCAGAACTTATGCAAGAGGCATTAGACTTGGGAACAAGTATAAGAAGGAAAACTAGAGATACTAAAGTCTCTCCACCTCAAACCCAGATGTGTCTCACGTATGGTGCAGTGCTGAGCCTATGTATGGAGAAATCATTGGTTCCAGTTGTGATGATCTAGAAAGGGCTAAAGGAAGAAACTGAGACAAAGGGGCTGGCATTCCCTGCTGCACCACTGTGTGAACTTCCTTGGTACTAACCACACTGAAATGGGCAGCAGGCAAAATATAAAGCAGATGGGTGACTCAGACAGGTTTTGTATGACTCTTTTATTTGGCTGAAATTGTGTTTTAAAGGCAATTATATCAGATGCTATTCTTGGTCTTATCTCTAGCATCTCTGTAACATCACCCTTTTGTGCTATCTTTCTGGTCTCTGTGGGTATTTGAGCTTATGAACTCTGAGTAAAGTTAATAGCCACAGGTCTCTGTTGTATTTATTTATTTTGTATGTTGTATTTATTTAAATCTAATTTATTCAAGTACTCTTCACTTTTCATTCAACATTCCATGTTTCAGTCCTCTGCTAGTTTGTGATATCCCTCTCATGCAAAATGGGCAACTGGACCAAGGAATGAACAACATTTAGGTCTTATCCTGAATTACTGTGTATCACAGGTGTGCATTGTGTTGGAGGATCAAGGAAATTGTACAGAAGCATCTAGTTATAAGAGGTCAAAAGAAGAAGCTCTCCAGAAGTCAGGAAGGCAAAACTAGGTTTTGGGCAGCCTCAAATCAAATGTTAATGAAGATTAAGATGGCAAAGTCTTTAAAGACAATAAATCAAGCCAATATCTCATTCATTTGAGTACACGATATGAACCAAAATTAGGGGCAATGTCTGCCTTGGCCAAGTCTCTTATCTATAGTTCTTTCTGCCGGGTAGAGGGGACCCCAAGCTTGAGATGCAGCTTTGATAGTATATTTAGCTGCCTGAGCAAGGCTATCACAACTTCGAATCAAAATATATTTCTGATGTAAGAAATTAGCTACGCCTGCTGTTTTCTCACAGTGCTCAGGAAAAATAAACAAACAAAACAAAAACTTTTGTGAAGCAGTTAAATAAGATTCTGATAGTAAACAAAATATGGAAGGTCGCTTTGAAATTGATGACTGCCTGGGCAAAGGTCTTCCCACTGATTGGAGTTTAGTGGCTAGAATACGTCTGGAATTATTGGGAGAAAGATTCTGAATTTTGGATTTTTGTTTTTCTTTATTTTCCCAACCACAAGTGGATGATAAGATTTAGCTTATTAATATTTTATTGTCTTTCACCAATAAAATTGTGACCCTTTGGAGTCAGCTTGTGGTGAAATTACATATTTGACCAATGATTCCAATATTCTGAAGACATGAGTAATTTGTCCAAGGTGACTGAATGAGTTGTCAGCCAGCACAGTCCCACTTAGTCCATTTGGTTGAACCGCTTTCCATGATGAATGAACTGAGGGCCCCAGGTTTGTGACTCAATAAAGCAAAAGAGATGAAGCTTTTCCTGTTTTAGCAGCGCATTCTCATATGATTCCATCATGCGTGGTAAGGAGCAATTGCAATTTGCTTTAGGTGAATCTCTTTCCTCCCTCTCGTAATGAGAGTGGGTTTGTTAATATCATTGTGCCTCTGACATGCCATCTATTACAGTGCCAGTTCCTCCCCTGCTCCTGTTCCAGATGGCTTCCATAATTACTTTTTGCAGATATGGTAAGGGAACTTCAGGACATAAGTCAACAACAAAACTCAGCAGGTAATGAAAATGGGCTTTTTCAGAGGATTATTCTCTGTGTAAACAAATAAATTCCTTTTGTCAACATCAAGTACTATGGAATATGCATCCAACGTTTCTTAGGTATTAGCAAACGTGTTCTCAATTATTTGTGATTTGGAATTGCTCTTATTACTTCCTGGGTGATTGGAGCTATGGAAATAATTTTAATAGGTAAGAATCACCTTTCTCTGAGCTAATTAAAACAAAAAAATCTTATGTAATTATAAATTTTGCATTTTGTGTAAATTTAGAGATTTAAAATTATTTTGACAATAATTCTGGGAGGAAAGCTAGACAGACACTATTATCCTCATATTTCTGGTGGGGAAACTGAGGCTCAGATGGATTGTGTGTCTACTCATGACCATATAGCAATCCAGTGAAGAAAGAAACCAGTTTCTGTTAATACTGATCTAGTCTTTTTTGTTTGTTTGTTTCCCAGTAACATATTGTATCTCCATATCACAAGCACCGACTGAGATTCGTGAACTAGATTTTGCATCTCCTTCCTGTAACTCTATTTTGATTAGGAAAGCAGGATTTGTTTTTTATGAATTTCTTCAGGACCAAATGATAGATTCTAGCATTCTTTATCCACAGAAGAAGGCAGGAAGCAACTTTTCTCAAAAATAGCCCCAATTCTATAATTTGGGATTGTTCTTGAAAGTCATAAATTCAAATATCCAACCTATTTTACAAACATCTCTGGTCTAGTTACCAAGGATGTTTAACAAACTCAAAGTTAGTGAAAACAATATTTAATTTGCTTGTGCACCTGCATTTTGTGCAGAGTTCAGACTTCTACTCCACTCAGCTTCAGTAAGGTATCTTGAAGGCTGGGGGCTCCTATCATTTGAATGCTCACTCACTCCCTCACACGTCTGGTGCCTGGGCGGGGAGGACTTGAACTGCTAGAGGCTAGGACAGCTGGAGTTCTTTGCTATCTCTATCTCAATGTGGTCCCTGCACATTCTTTCCAGCATGGTAGCCTCAAGATAGTGAGTCTCATTACATGGAATCTCAGAGCTCCAAAGACACACACACACACACACACACACACACACACACACACACAGAGAAAGAGGAATTCTATCACCATTTCTAAATTTACCTTGAAAGCGGCATACCTTAATCTGTCATAACCACAGATTTGTTCAGTTGTTCACATTCAAGGAGAGGTAATATAGGCCTCAGCTCTCAATATCATCATGAGAAGATCATATATATTAGGATACATGAATACAATGCTCTCCTACTGCATGCCTGATAGTTATTCTAACTCAGATAGTCTCTGTCTATAGTTGAGTTGATTTATTCCATTTTTGTGCAGTTTTTAGTTAGAGAAACTTTCTTATGAGAGGCTTTGAAATTAATCTTTCTCTTGTAATTGGCCTTAGGCTTGTCTTCTGCTGTACATAGGGTAGTTTTCTTTGTGGTGAATAAGGAAGGATGTTGGGTTTGGTAATTTCAATGTTCAATCTATCTCAAGTATTGTACCTGGAAATGTTTAGTATATTAGTATAAAACATTTTCCCTCCTAAATATGCTTACTAAACACACCTCGAATTTCCAGTGTATCATCATATTGAGATGATGCCTGGATATCTCACTATGCTGATCATGTTCATGTGTCAGTACACTTAAAATTTTCTGATATATACTGACACCTAATTTCTCTCAGTATGTCTGCTGTTGGTGTGGAAGTAGTGGTAAATGTTACCTAGTGATGGGATAGGGATTTCTTTAGGGTGTTACTAAGCAAAAGATTGCTGAGGACCTCCTGTTTCATCAAGCTCAATTGATAAGGTTATTTATGTAATGGTAGGAGATAAAATTGTATAGTGAAGTGATGGGATTGATGGGTAGAGAGAGTGATAAGAACTGCTCTAGCTCCTAAAAACATTATCATATGAATGTTGATCTAAATGGGAATTTATTGTACCAAGAGAAAAGTATCAAGACTAGTTAACATGAATAAATTACATTGAATAGTAAAACAAAACCTTATTGAATAACAGTTAATATAAGGAGAAGGAGACTGTAAAATTGTTGAATTCCTGAAAACACAAGACTGGAGTGAACCAAGTTTCCAATGGGAGTCCAGCAAAGTATATCTGAAGTCTTGATTCATATTGAATGGTATATGTTGCCATATTCTGTTGTTTTCAGAGGTGTCCTGCCCCTGATGACAATCAGAAAAGATACAACTCAAATACTACCCAGCTATACCTGAATACTACCCAGCTACACCTTGAGGGATGGTCTGGGAAAACTTTGGCAGGGATTCATGAAGCAAGAGAAGGATGAGATAACCAGGAAACAGTTGTGTTTTGAGAGTCTGTGGGTTAGGGAACTTCCTGGCTAGCGTAGACCTCTTTTAGTTCCCATGGGCTTTAGTTGGGCTCATTGGAGGTAATAGCCTAAAGATTTGGGGCATTCCACTTATAAAAATTCTGTTTTCTATCATTGCTACATTGAAGGAAATCAGAAAGAGAGCATCCTTTGAAATATTCAGTACCTATGGCTAGAGGACTTGACTAAGATGAGCAACTTCTTTGATCCTGACTCAGATTTGAAAACATTTGGGTTTAGATTTGTGAACTGAGATGAAGTGACTGACTGTGTTAAGTCTACTGCAGAGTGGCTATATTAGGACAGCAGGAATTTCGCTCCCCAACCTCTACTACTGGCAATGAGGCTGAAAAAAATATTGGTTGCTTTTCTGATTATATGTGTATACAGTGTAGAAATTTGGAAAACGGAGAAAAGAGTAAAACGAAACAAAACAAAACATTTACATGCACATCTTTTCTATGTGAAAATGTTTATTTGATTTGAGTATAGCTACACTTTGCAAAATTGGAGACACACTACCTCTATGATCTTTTAAAATCTCTCCCTCACTATCAAATATTAATTAACGTTGTTAAATATTTTTGTAATCTTGATTTTCAATGAGGCATATTTGGTCATCTACATTTTATTTAGTCAATAACCTGTTATAGGATTTTAGGCTGTTTTCCGTTTTTCAGTATGATCATTGTTCATAAAAATTTGCTTGCATTTATGAATATTTCTTTAGGGTAAAATTTCCATAGTTGGAAATATTGAGCCAGACTCATGGACGTTTAGTCATTTGAAATGTATTGACGGGTACATATTTCCTTGCTCAATGACCAAGACGTCATATATATTTTCATAAATAATAAAATTTGGGGGGCTGGCGCAATCGCATAGTGGTTAAGTTTGCATGCTCCGCTTCAGCAGCCCAGGGTCCAGAGGTTTGGATCTCAGGTGTGGACCTATGCACCGCTCATCAAGCCATGCTGTGGCGGCATCCCACAAACAAAATAAAGGAAGATTGGCACAGATGTTAGCTCAGGGACAATCTTCCTCACCCAAGAAAACAAAACAAATGGACAAAAATTTTGAAAATTTAATGGGCTGAAAGTGATATTTGGCACTGGTTTTCTTCAATTACCACATATGTGCATGTACACACACATTTAACTTCTATAACTATTCTTTCTTTGATTATTATTTAGATGTTTTCCATTTGGATTTCATCATTTCCTAAATTACTTGCCCATGCCCCTTTGAACTGTAACACAGTTTGACTTTAACTTAGTACCTGTACTTCTCTTTAATCAACAATTTTTCTGGTGACTAAATCCTGAATCAAAGACATGAAGTCTAGCTTCAGCCAAAGCTTTGACACTGGCTGGCTACATAATTTAGTGTAAAGTCTTTTCATTGCCGTGCCTTAGTTTCCCCATTTATAGAGCAGATATGACTTCATCCAATATATTTTGTTGAAATGTCACTGTATTAGATGAGATTATGACCCAGCTCCATGCCTCTTAGATGATTGTGGACGGTGAATTTACATTTGCACAGCTTCATTGTTTTGTATATTGGTCATTTTCAAGTTATTACTGAAAGTTTGAAGCTGATGAAGTCTTTAGAGATCATTCTCAGCTTGCCCATCTTACCAATATACAAACTGAGTTAGCGATGTGGGGAGTAAATGAAACTAAACCTGAGATTAGAAGCTAGGTAACCTGGAGTTTCTACCATGCCCCTATTCACCTTAGAAAATGATGGCTGCTTAACTCAAGGAAATAATTACACACAAGTGCAAGGAGGTGTATACATGTTCAACTAGTATAGTTTCTAATATCAGGAAACTGAAAATGACCCTCATTTCCTTAGTAGGAAATTTACAAATTAATTAGCATATAAATACAAGGGAATATGATCCTGTTATTTAAAATTATGATATAAAACTCTATTCGTTGACCTAAATACATGTTCATGATGACTATTATTTTTAAAAAACCAAGCATAGATGGCATAGTCCTCTGTGTTTAAAATTATATACATGCGTCTACACGCATGTAGGAGGAATTGAGTACAGAGAAATGTCTGGAATAATGTTGAAAGTGTTAGACTATGCAATTATTCTGGTGAGATTATGAATGCTATTTTACCTTCTTTTTTAACTCTTTTGAATTTTTCAGATATTTATAATCATCATTTATCCTTTGTACAAAAACAAAATAACATTATTTAAAACGACAACAATTATGATTCTGTGCGTTTTAACTGTTCAAACAGATTTTTGTTAAATTCTCTAGGTGTCCTTTTCATTTCTTACTCCATATGGAGTTTCTGAGAATCTTGGCCAGAAGACATTTTTTCCATTCATTTGTTTTATATCTTTCCAGGTAAATGGAACCCTGGAGTTTCTTATATTTTATTGCATTTAGTAAACATAAGTTTTGGGAGTCATTTTCTTCAAGTTGAAGCACCCCGTTATATAGCCAGGAAAACTGTCCAATAATTGCCTCTCCCAAGAGAGATCTTTCATCTTCACACCCTTGACTGAGGATGTTCTCTGATTTTATGGCAATGTTATCTGTTTAAATGTATGAACAACTTGGGACTAATCATGCTTCTCAAGAAACAATGGTAATTGTCAGGCTACTCAGCACATAAAATGAGGTCTTGGAATGCTAATTTTAAACACATTTCCTCTGTGTATTTTTATAAATAAAATGAGAACTTTGGGAGGACATTTCATTTCTCAAAGTTAATATGGAGTAAAGCATTCAAATATTTGCTTTAAATTAGTCTTAAGAATGATAATTTATGAAAATGGACTAAACTTTCATTAGTAGATGCTGCATGGATAAGACCTTGGACTTAAAAGGAAAGGTGGTTTGTTTTCATACCTAGTCTGGGCTTAGTAGATTTCTTTATTTATGCTTCTTTTCAGTGTTCAGCACTGATATGCAAGTGAGAATAACAATAGTTAACAGTTATTGAGAATTTGATTTGTGTCAGTCCATGCACTACATTATTTACCTGCATTTTTTCATTCGATTTCCGTAATGATCCTTTATGATTGAAACTACAATTACCTCCATTTTGCAGGTAAGTTCATTGAAAAAGTTCAGCAACTTTTTCTAGATTAAAAAGATAGCAAGTGGTGGATGTTATACTTTGACTCACATTTACCTGACTATAGCATTCAAACTCTTAATCATTGGGCTATTATCTAATATTTCCAAATAACAATTTTAGAACCCATGGAGGTTTTTTGTTTTTGCTTTTTTAATTTTATTTTTAAATTTTTTTTAAAGGAGCTGGTAAGTGTTTGCCTGACCTTGAATTACTTTGATAATGGATTTGAGAATGTGCTCTCTGCTTTATATTTAGCTATTGATAGTCTCCTAAAACACATTCTGATCAACTTTTAGATAACTTATCTTCCATTTCATGTAAAATTGATTCTTATACTTCTTTCTGTTTTAGCAATGGAAACTCAAGGGCCCAGCCCCGTCATTGAACGACATTTTCCTTAACACCATCTGGCAGGGTCCACTACAGCAAATCCCCAATATTGGCAACCAATTAAAAATTAAAATGAAGGTCGTTATCATGGTGTGACTGGTGAAACTAAATAAGGGAGCTAAAGAGTTAAGGGCTAGCAAGATCTTGCAGGTTCACTGTGGGCTCTCATGCTTCTTTGGGGGCTGGACTTGGCAACGATGCGAAATCAGTGAAACACTATCTAGTGGGCTGGGTTTTTCTCTCTGCACATCCCCAGCCTCTCCTATCCTCTGTGCTTTTCTTTCTCCAGTGTTGTTCCTTTCTTCCCTTCAGGTCTTCAAAATCCTGCTGCTCTCTCTGAATAATTATTCACTATGGAATGCCAGAGACTCTGCTAGGTGTTTTAAATTTTATCCAATCCTGACAACAACGCTTCAGGGCTCAGAAAGATTAGATGGCTTCTAGGGTCACAAACTCAAAAGAGGCTAAAGTGAGCTCTTAACTTAGGGTCCCTGATTGCCAAGATGATATTTTTGTTTTACTGAGCTGGCACAACTATAACATTCTCAGGAAATATTCTGGCTCCAAGTATTTTCCTTGAATGCAAATTTCAGTAAAGATATGGTATTTCTCCTCACATATGGATCTGTTTATATTTTAAGGGTTCTATCTTACTAGTGAATGGAAATTTGCATCCTTCTCTGGATATTTTATGCAGCAGTTGGTATTTGGGAAAGTAGTTTTTGAATGCACAGAACTCTCCCGTGCTTTTGAAGTGGACTCAAGTGGGAAAATACCTATTTTACTTATGTGTAAGGACAACATTGTTTTTTATCATGATAGAAAAATAGGCAGACTTACATTTGGGTGTCTCTTCCTACATAAAGGAGGATCTACCTTCTCTTGGGAATAAAAAATTTAGTGTCTTCCAAGGTCCGTCAAATGGACAAGTCGTATTATGACCATCTAGGCTTTTCTTCCATCTAATCTCTTACTTGAAAACTCTGTCCCTCAGAATAGATTTGGAAAGGAGATTTACGTACGTATGCAATGTACGTATGGATGTGTGTATGTATGCATGTATATATTTATTAAGTTAGTGTTATCTTTCATGCATTGTAAATTGGGAAGTAAAAATATCACATGTTGATTAGAAACTGAAGGAAAAAGATGTAGAAAGATGGGAGCTCATAAATAAGGAGATTTTATGCCAGTTTTACTTTTTCTTTTTTTTTATTCTTTTTTTTTCTTTTTCTTTTTTTTTTTTAATTTTGTTTATTGCAGTAACATTGGTTTATGACATTGTAAAAATTTCAGGTGTACATCATTGTACTTCTATTTCTGCCTAAATTACATCATGTTCACCACCAAAATACTAAATACAACCCATCACCACACACATGTGCTGAATTATCCCTTTCACCCTCCTCCCTCCCCCTTCCCCTCTGGTCACCACCAATCCAGTCTCTGTCCCTATGTGTTTGTTTATTGTTGTTATTATCTACTACTTAAAGAACTTGAAAGCACCAATTTGTAGAGGTACATGCACCCCTGTGTTCATTGCAGCGTTATTCACAATAGCCAAGACTTGGAAGCAACCTAAGTGCCCATCAAGGGACGAATGGATAAAGAAGCTGTGGTATATATACACAATGGAATACTACTCAGCCATAAGAAACGATGAAATCCAGCCATTTGTGACAACATGGATGGACATTGAGGGTATAATGCAAAGTGAAATAAGTCAGAGGGAGAAGGTCAAATACAGCTTTACTTTTTCATTCTATCACTTTGTTATTTAGGAACGCAGCTGGGTCTGTTTATTCTAATACTGTGTGTGTTGAGAGAGATCATCCAGGCACCACCTTAACTGGCATTTCCAAGAAAGTTAGGGGCATTCTATCGTTTGTCATATGAATTGTTTGATTGAGAGTACAATCTAGGAAATCAATCTAGATTGGTCCTTAGATTGAATAAGAATAAAAAAGCATTATTTGGAAAGGAGATAATCTGTTCTAATGATGAAAATGTGCAGCACATGATCAAGGAATTGTTATTCATCAGTTTTATGACTAACCAATCCCATTTCATGAATTATTTGTCTCTGTATGTAGGTGTATGGGAGTTCTCTGAGGCCAAAAAGAGGATAATTCAGGCCTTGGAAAATGGTTCACGGAACTATGGACTTATCGTGTTAGGGGATATCTTTGTGATGGTCTGATTATTTGTTCAAATATTTTTATTTCATGAATGAGGAAAGCAAGTCTAAGGAAAGCCTCATTGGATGTTTTTGGCTTTCTAACAGAATCATTTTCACTGGAAATAACAGAAAACCACTTCAGGGTTGTTTAAACAAGGCCACAGGGAGGGTGGGAATCAGGTTTCATTCAAGCAAGATGCCAGCTGTTTTTCTCTAAATTTCTTTTCCCCGCAAGGTATATCCTTCTGCATGTGCTGGATTCACTCTCAGAATGCTTTCCTCACGGTGGCAGCGCCTGACACCAGACTTAGGTGTGTTCTTCTTCGCTCACACCTGGGGGGCAGTAGAGATCTGCTCCTTATAAATATCAACCAAAAGTTTTGGATTTTAACATAATTAGAAAGAAAAAATTATGGTCAGGGTAAATCAATGTTCTGATAGTCTTAGCCAGGCATTACGAATTTCTTAAAATAAGATTGTGGCAATTTCAATGAAATTATAGTCTTTTCCCTTTACTATCACTCAGTGGAAAATCTGAGAGATGTGAGAAAAGTAGAGGAATGGAGACAGGGTAGGTAACAAAGCACTGTCCATTTTTTAAAAATATGTCATTCCATGTGTGCCATAGTCTTCTGTATTGCTTCCTTATTTCCTTTTTGCTTTCTTTCCTTCCTTCCTTCCTTCCTTGAAGGACATGACAAAATGTGGATTGACTCTATGCACCCAGGGCTTTGTCCCTTCTCCATCCAATCAAAACCCTAGCTAGCCCAGAGTTGTATGTCTAGTAGGTAATAATTAACATCCAGAATCATGTGTTTGACTCTGCTTCAAGCTCTTAAAAATGTTATACTAACTTCAACAACAGAAACCTCTGAGGTTTATTTATACGTGTTTAATATACGGCTGCTACATATCAGGCATTGTTCTAAGTGGTGGAGATACATCTTTGAATAAAACAGATAATCCCTATCTTCTTAGAGTTCACTATAGTAAAAGTAAAGATACAGAGATTTTAATCGATTTTATGAGTAATAAATAAATACATCACTTCCCTCTGGACCTCAGTTTTGTCAGCTATAAAATTAGAACTTTTACTCTGTTTTCATTTAGCTCTAGCACTGTGACCATGAGAATTATTTTTTTAAATGTCTTTTTTTCCCTTCAGTTCCCAATCGCACCCCATTCTATCTTTAGGCCACTTATAGTTCCTTTAATTTCATGGCTTTCACTAGGTTTCATTTTATACTATTTTATTCATCCCAGACAGCCAATGGCCATGAGGGGAAACAAAGAAGGGCAGATCTGAGAGGTGATCAAGCTGCTGCTGTGAATGCCGCGGCTTGGTAGCAGCAGTATTCTGCCAACTCCACTCCACCCGTCCTTCTCCTCTTGCCTGTGCCAGAATGCCAATAGCCTATGGCCTGCCTCCATGCTTGAGGGCTCCCTGCCATTCTCACAGATGGACCCAGCTAATGGGGTCAGGGCGTCATGTGTCAGAATCAAATGAAGTCATTAGACATTATTGCAGACAGCTGTTCACGGGTTTTCATAAAATGAATTGATCCACCCATTTGGGCCTCAGATGTCATGGGTCAATATGGTTGATTTCTAAGCAACATGGTATCGATTTAGGAATTTCAAATATGGATTTTTTTCCCCCATAAAAAGAACTTAGGAGATACTGGAATGGGGGTAAGAGGGGTCTGGGTGTATATTTCCTGCGTGATACCTTTGCTGAAAATGGTTGTTATTAGATGCCCCTCTCAATACTCCCCATTAATTTTCAACAAATAAGTAGCTTATTCATTCAATTAATCATCAATACATTGATACATTTTTAATACCTATAGTGGTGATACATAAGTTATCAGTAAAATATGTCCCCTTGTCCTTAAGGAGTTCATGTGATTATAGGACTTAAGTGATTTTTCTCCATTTTAGATAAAAATTGGGTGTGTAATGCCAAGAAATTTAGATTTTCAGAAATGCAGATACAAGTAATATTGGAGATAGGTAAATAAAGGCCTTGTTTTGGGTGGCTAATAATGTATGAAATACATACAGTTACCCAGTTTCAGAGGGAAAGAACATAAAGCTCACATTCCTGGGTGAGTTGGTAGAAGAGGGGAAGGTATTGTTCTCTTTAGGATTTCGTAGACTTTGCACAACCTGGCAGTTTAAACCAGATTGTAAGTAGAGAAAATAATCTTACTGATTTTTCCCACTAATGCAAGGAAGAGGTGATTTGAGTTATCTGCAAAAATGTTTAGATTCTGATCAAACAGAATCCAAACCCCTAGCATTCATTTCCTTCTATTTTGAGCAAAACAGCCTTTCCTTTTGAGGAATCTAGTGCATCCCTGGGCTGCAAATAAGTAACTGACAGTGGCAAGGTAAGTCTTTAGCTTGTCAGGAGAAGTCCAAGAATTTTACAATGTGTCTAAAACAGTTCAAACTTCCTAGGATGTGAAGCAGCACATAGCTAGGAAAATTGTCTCAGGAATAGTCCTCAATATACACTCACAGTCCAGATCTTCCGTCCAGTTCACTCTCCAAAACTTTCTGGTTGAATGGTACATTTTATGGTCACTGTACATATAGCCAACAAATCTTTTCATTTTCCCCATAAATTCAAATACTAAAACAAATATGCTATTCCTGGTAATTTCCAGGAAGAGATTTGACCAACAAGGGAGGGAATTTTGTGACAGAAACTCTATGTGTCTGTTCCCCATAGTTAAATTCTCCTGACAACTCAGATATTTTCATATACTCTAAAGCCAACTAGTGTGATATTTGCCTTATTGCTTTAGAGAAAGGGGTGGGAGGATGGGGATTAGGCAGAAATAACAATAAAGCTCAATTGCTTGTTTAAATAGATTTCCATTTCTGGCACAAAAGGATATGATATGTATTTAATAGGCCATGGCTAAACACTATGTGATCATGAACAGGAAATTGCTGAAAACTGCGGAATGGAACATTCTTTACAGGTTGGTAAGTATGTCTGCTGCTGCTGGGAGTACTCAGTCATTCCAACAAGAACTGAAAAGATACTCTTAAGAGCATAGAAATTTAGAAATAATGTAGATCTGAGTTTGAATCCTGTCTTTAAGTTAAATAGCTGTTCAATATTAGGTCTCATGCTTATAAATTAAAACCTCAATTTCCTAATCCCTATAAAGGGGGTAATAATTCCTCTCTTATAGAGTCTTATGAGGATTGAATGAGATTATAGATATAGGTATATGCATATATAGGCACATACACATATATTATATATAGTATATATATTTGACTGTGTGTGTATGTGTGTGTGTGTGTGTATATAGTGTGTGTATATATATATAACACTATATATATATATGTATATAGTTTTAGCATCTGTTATCTAGTAAGAGCTTAGTAAATTTTGTAATTAGTGCCACTCTTCTGATTGAGACTGAAGATCTCCATCACCTCTATTTTTTCCTTTTTATTTTTCCTCTTTGTTTTGGTTTTAGCCAAGTTCTGGCTGTGCACGGAGGACTTTATTAATTCTTTACTATCCGTGTTTTCAAAGCGTTTATACAGCTCTTTGAAAAGACTGTGTTTACATTATATACAGGGAAGGCTGTCTGTTTTTTTTTTTATCTCTTTGATGCTTCCATTCAGCAGATTTAAGACAATTTACTTGTGCAGTGTTTTCAAGTTTTACGTGTGGATTTGTTTCCCAATAATTATTATTCAGTGTTTTCCTTGGGCACACAGGCAGGAGAAGGCTTCTACATTTCAGGGGATCTTTGCTCTCATCCTGAAACACACTTTAGGCTCACTCTTTATCCTCCTTTGCTCAGATTTCATGCCAGCCTACATGTGTGATTGCTGACATAACCACAGCAGCCCCAAACGTAGCTTTTGGAAAATTTTGTTTCTTGATTTTGGAGCATTGTGTGTGCTGAATTCAGAAACCAAAAGCTCCTGTGGCTTAGGAAAGATAGCAAAGGAAAAATGGAGAAATAAAGAACTCTCTGAGCATCTTTAAAAATAAATAAATAAAAACCAAAGGATAGAGACAAATCATTTTATTGAATCTGCGTTGGAATTCAGGACAGTGTAGGTCTTTCTGGAATATGAAGGAAATGGGAAAAGGAATCAACATAATTGTGTGTGGAGCACTGAGCACAGTATAAAACTTGGGTTACCTCTTCCCCCTCTTATCATGGAAATATTTGAGTTAAAATCCCCTTTGGCTGCTTCCTATTCACTTACCCTGGAGTCTTTTTATTACTCACATGTAAATGCAGATAATAATTCCTACCTCACCAGTTTGTTCTGTGGAATAAAGGAGGTAATATATGTAAGATATTTATTAGAGTTTTTGGAATATAAGAGCTAATAAATTTTAGTTATGATCAGTAATATTATTGCTTGTCCCTTGTTCCAGATACTATCTTATCCTGTTACATACATTATCTTATTTTATCTTTACAATAAAATAGTATATATTATCACCCCTAAATCAAAATTAGCCAATTGAAGATTAAAAAAGTTAAGCAACATGCTCATGTAAAGAATAGAACTGAACTTAATCTCATGCTTGTCTGACTCTAAAGACTTCCTTTTTCATCATAAGACATCCAATATAAAATAAATACATTCTTATTAGACTTAGAGTAGATCCAAAACTGTTTGTTTCCTGAAACATCAATGTATACAGAGAATTGGAATAAAATAGAAAGAATAGGAGAATCTGTAAGCATTTAATATATTTAAATAGGAAACACTCCAAATGCCATATATAACCATGCTAACTGCAAAAAACTAAACTCTCCCAAATGTTTGATCAGAGAAGGGTCCATAACTCAGCTCTTATCTAATATTCTAGGAGCTTGGGGATACATTAATGAACAAAAGATACGAAAAAATTCCTGCTCATCTTTACGTTATCTTCCAGTGAGGAAAGACAGGCAATAATCAATAGCACAATAAATAAATTTAAAAAATATTGTGTTTTAGAAAATCATAAGTGTTTTTTAAACAATGACATCAATAACAAAAATAATCGACCAGAGTAAGAAGGAATACATTATTGGGGGGTTATTGCCCTTTCAGGTGAGATGATAAATGTAGGACTCATTAAAGATAATATTTGAGAAGGACTTTAAGTAGGTAAATAAATAAACCATGGGAATATCTGCAAAGCAAATAGCCTGGAACAATGGGGAGTCCAGTGTGGCTGCACTGAGTGACCAAGGAGTAGAGTGGACTGAGCTGAAGTCAGAGAGATTGCTCTTAACTCTTAGAAGGGTTCGTGGCATGGGCTGTTAACTTTTGAAGAGAGAACAGGATTCCTCCCACCTCATCAATTGGACATTTTAATAATATGTGAAACATTATATTGCTGAAACAATATGGCAGAATAAATATTTCAAACGAACAAGATGAAAAAAATTAGCCGGGAAAGAAGGTATCAAAGTCCAAATCAATTCTTGTGTAATATTATTGAGAGTCTCTCTCTCTCTCGTGATAATCATTGGAATTGAGCTTAACTCACAATGGATTGGGGAAAAAAAAAACTTTTTATGTGTATTCTTCAAAATGTTGTGTACCCTTCCCAGAGGAAGGGAACACTCAGATGTATTAGTCATATTACAGAACTGAACTATCCAATGTTGCCAGTGAGACTGTTATCGCACTCTTTATAGGCAGATTATATAATGCAGTGGTTAACCATCTGTTATTTTTTAAATTGAGGTATAATTTAAATATAATAAAATGCACACTTAATTTTGATTACAACTGCCAACACAGTATGTAGAACATTTTTTCTATCACCACAGAAAGTTCCTTTGTCCCATTTGTACTATAAATGTAGATTAATTTGCTTGTTCTTGAACTTCATCTAAATCAAATTACGCAATATGGACACTTCTGTGTCTGGCTTCTGTCATTTAGCGTAATGATTTTGAGATTCACTGTTGCAGGTAGCAGTAGTTCATTCCTTTTACTTTCCTTTTATCAGTGAGTGTATTCCACTATAGGATATACCACTTTTTGTTTGTCCATTCTCCTGCTGATGGACATTTGGTTAGATCCAGTTTGGGGCTATTATGGATAAAGCTGCAGTGAATATGTACAACGTATGCTGCAAACCTAAGTTTACATTTCTATGTTTCAATCCCTAGGAGTGGAATCATTGGGTCATAGGGTAAGGGTATGTTTACCTTTATAAGAAACTGCCAAACAGTTCTCCAAGATGTTGTAATATTTTATATTCCAACTGTGACTGTGAATTTGTCTACTTCTCTCATTTAGTTCTTTCTAATTTTGCTTTATTTATTTGAAGCTCTTATTAAATGAGTAACCGTTTAGGATTGTTATGCCTTCTTGATGAATTTTCCACTTCATCATTTTGAAATGTCACTCTTTATTTCTCATAATACTCCCTAGTGTTTGCATAGAATATATTTCCCCATCCTCTTACTTCAAACCTTACTATACTTTTATATGAAAAATGCATCTTTTATATACAACATATTGTTGGATATTTTTTCAATTCATTCATAAAATCTATCTGTTTTAATTTTAGTAAATATTCCATTTATATTTAATACAATTGCTGGTATAGTTGGATTTAACACATGGTCTTGCTATTTGTTTTCTATTTGTCCCTATTCCTCTTCATTTCTTTGATCCTCCTTTCTTACATTCTTCAATGTTACTTTTAGCTATTTAATTTTACCTACTTTATTAGCATTTTACCTATAACTCTTTGCACGTTATTCTTGCTTTTGTGGTTACAACACACATTCTTCATTTATCCAGTCTACCTTGAATTAATGTCATATCACTTCACATATTATAGAAGAATCTTAAAACAGTATAATTCCCTGTACAAGCTCCTTCCACCTTCTATGACATTGTCATACATTTTACTTCTACACATGTTATATATCCCAAAGTAAATCCTTTTAGTTTTTGCTTTAAAGAGTCGATTTTCTTTTAAAAACTTTCAGAGGAAAGAATAGTATATTTAACTATGTATTTATCATTCCCAGTTATCTTATTCCTTCTTGTAGATTCAGATTCCCTTTCAATTTTATTTCTCTTCTTCTTAACAAACTTGCTTTAGCATGCCTTGTGTGGTTCACACCAGCTGGTGATGGATTATCCAAGGTTTTATTTATTTCAAGTATTGTCATTTTTTATAGAACTTTTTGCTGGATATTGAATTCCAGTTTGACCACTCCCTCCCTATATCCATTTCTTTTAAAGAAGTTATTCTATTGTCTTTTACCTTCTATTGTTTCTGGTGAGAATTCAGCCATTATTCTTATGTTTTTCCTTTGCATACAATGGGTATTTTTTTCTTCCTTTCTTTTTTTCTTCCTTTCTTTCTGCCTTTACAATGTTCTCTTTACCTCTAGTTTTTAGTGGATTTAATAGACTGTGCTCAGGTGTGGTTTAATGAGTGTTAAATAAATATCTGCGTATTTCTGCTGTGTAACAGTTCTTCATGATATAAACGATTATTCTCTCTTTTCCCCTAAATGCCAAAAGACCTTGATAAATACTCTGGTTGATTTTAAAGCTTGAACATTTTTTCATTTCTCTAATATTTGTTAATTAGCTCAGTGGCTTTATGCACCTTCTCATAAAAAATTCAATAGGTGTCTATCTAAATGTCACAGAGCTCTTATTTCTAGTCTTAACTTACCTCTTTCCTTCATTTTTTTCTTGACTTGATTTTAGCCTGTTTTCATTAATGTTTGTTTCTCGGTAAAATTTATGTCAAAACGTATACTCTTCCCCTCCTCTGACTTCTCAAGCCTAAATTCTAATTCTACTTCCCATTTTCTACTGTTCTTCGAAGTAGATCTAAATACCAAGACAGAAACTTCGGCTTACAGTTGTAGAAGGGGAATTCCACACTTTGCCTCATATGCTTAATGGAAAATACAACCAGACTGGATGATTTCCCTGACATCTGTCCTACTAGTTGAATATTTTCCCTAGAATCTATTTTCTTCTTTATTCACAAGACTGATATTTCTCTCTACATTTAAAATGTTTTTCATAAGAAGAAAATAATATTAGAGAAATTAAAGTGATCATTATGATTGCGTTTATCCAGTCTCCACATTTATTTTTATAGATAAGCTTTCTGTAATTTTGTATTCGAAGAAAAAATTTAACTTAATTCTACTATCCATAAACCATCCCAACCTCATCTTCCCTGAAATTTCCTAACAATTTTTCTTTGTGAACTCCTGCTGATTTTGCTCATAGTGGTGTATGTGGGTGGAGGTGGGGGAGAATGAAAAGATTTGCACTGCCATGGAGATGACTTTGAAAATGTGTTTTGCCACAAAGGACTTTATAATATTTCATCTTAAGTGTGGGGATTTACTAAAGATCATCCGAGTCTCTGCTAAGAGTTTTGGCTATAAAACCATTCTAAAATAAGATGAATATAGATATTAATTATGTGAAGATATTGAAAATTCAGAAAGTTGGAATAGTTTTTGAACTAAAGGACAAAGTCATTTTGACATAATATTATGCTTTTCAATTAGTTACAAACATGTCAATGTTGTTCACGTGAAAAATAACTGTTTTACTCTAAGCTTGACTTTGACAGTAGAATGTACAAAATGCAGGTCACAAATTATAATGAAAGCTCATTGTCAGAAAGACTGAGTTAATAGACCATTGATTTGTTTAATGGTTAGTGGAAAACTAATTTTTACATCAGCTCTGCTATTGCACATTTGTCCATTTTGGAGTTCAATCCAATAAAAATCTAGTATTTGATATAAACTTCTTACATCATATAGCATATATCTCAGACTGACTAATTCTAATTATTAGTGCAATCACCTGCTATGTTGATATTACTGCCATTGTGAAATCTCCCTTTTTAAGGTTTTATTTTCTTTTCCTCCATCAAGACTGATCAATCCTATCCACTATGAAATGGCCTCTATTTTCAAGCATGAGGATAGGGTGGTATTCGATTGATTATACCATCACCTGCTAACCATGTGTTATGCTCAGCTAAGCTTCCTGTTATGGAACTCTATTCAGTATTGTGATGAGATACATAAAATGACATTGTTTTGGTAATCTCACTTTCTCGATAGGAATTCTAATCTTTGAATAAATATGAAATGAAATATTTTGATAATATATGAACACTGAGTTCCCTATATTTTGAATGTGAAGAGATTGGACTTTTAAAAGAAGAGACTCCTTACTCCCAATTTACATGTGTTGTGTATGCATGTGTGTGTGTGTTTAGGCTTCCAGGATTTTGTGAAATGGAGAAGGTTGTTGATTTGCTTCTGACTTATAAAATAATGGTTTGGAAAATCTTTTCTGTAAATAGACTAATATGGAACAATGGAATAACCTATTGCATTTATTAGTTCTTTTCATTTACCTTTCCTCCAGACTTGCTAGTCTACTTCATTTCCTTCAACAAACTTTTCACATTTGAAAAGCAGAATAGAATTGAAGTCTATCATAGTAGCTTCTGGAGTCAGGCCACCTGGAATTATGTCCCAGCTCTGCCACTTGATAGTTCTGTGACCTTGAGTAAGTCACGTAACCTCCCATTTCATATGTATAAAATAGGGTTGATATTAATACCATTCTGCCTAGAGATGAGTTAATATTTCAAGAACATAGAATGGCATTGGGCATATGTTACCCATTATTATATGATTTGACTATTATAAACCTGTAATAATCACGTGTATTGCACCCCAGTTGAATTGCCTTTAGAGCACCTCTTCCTCCTTTTTTTGGTAACAATTCCTTGAACTTCCTTTGGAGCCACCTCTCCATTATACATGGCTCTTATGGCACTATCAGTGGAGATGCCTTTCCTCCCCTAGGCAGGGGTGAATGAGCGACCCTCTTAGCCAAGTCAGAACTTCTCTGCCAAGAGTTTGAACCTTGGGCAGTTACACAAGGGCAAATTTTGTAAGAACATGTTGAAGCTAATATACACCATGGATGGTGCTCTTAAGAGAGTGTCCTTTAGTCCTTGCCACTCAGATCTTCATAGTTGACCTGTAATTGCATTTTCCTTTTAAGGAACTGTTTGTTCAGCCTCTCCTTTGATTTTCTAAACTAATGTCCATATCCTTCCAATAAATTCCTCTTTATCTTTACTTTAGCCAAAATTACTTTCTTTTCTTGCAATTAAAGAACACTAAATGGGCCACACTGTTTGTAATATTTCCTACTTTGCACCTCCTAATTATCCTTCTATTCATACACTGCCCTTCCTTCAAGCTCTGATTTATGATCTCTCCTCTTCAAGAAATCCCTGACAACTACGAGACTCAATGACCTCTTCCATTCTGCAGATAATTACCTTTTTTTTTTTGTCTGTACCACTTATTTAAGTATCATATATTTCCCTGTATCATTAGCTTTCTTTGTATATATTTAGTAATTTTTTTATTGCAGCATAACAAAAAATTCTGAATCTGAGTCTCTTAAAGGAATAACTATTTAGCTCTAGATTCCGTAGATTGGAAAATTTGTCTGGGCTTATCTGGGAAGTTGATGGTATCCTGGGCCCAGTCATGCCTTTGTGTTCGGATGCCAGTTTAGCTGGAGGATGGTCTGTCGTGATGGTGGTAGTGTGGGATGGCTCATCTCTTCCATGTAGTAACATCAGCATCTAGTAGGGTAGCATGGCCTTGTTTACACAGTGGTGGGTTCCAAAAGCAGCAAGATAGGACCAGCTCTACTGTTTAATTCCTTTCCAAGCCTGTGCTCACCAATATCTCATTGGCCAAATCAAGTAATATGACCAAACCCATAGTTAGTGTGTAATGAGAAATAGACTCTATGCCTTGATAAAAGGAGCTATGAGGTATTACGGCCATTGTTACAATCTACTACACACACAGACTCTTAGAGCTGGAATTCATCAGACGTGCTTAAAGATATATATAAGAGGTGCTAGAGAGATGACTGCCCAGTATTTTTGTGAACACTTCCAGTGATTATGAAATCACTACTTCAAGAAGCAACATATTCACATTTAGAGCAAATCTAGTGATTAATTTTTTTGGAGTTCTAATCTTCTTTTTTTCTAATTCCTACATGTGAGTCCTAGTTTCTAGAGGGTTAGAATAAGCTTGCCCCTTTTTACCACAAAATAATCCTACAGATATTTGTAAAGAGCTATTACATCTGTACTGAATCTTCTCTTCCCTAAGGTAAATACTTTTTATTCCATTAATTAATCCATGTGGGAGGTGGTTCCCTTGTCAGCCTCATTATAGTCTCTGGATACGTTCCAATCAACTTCTCTTTCCAGTTAACTTATAAAAAGAAATAGTAGTAAATTACAGTAGAACTACTACTTAACATTCAGGGATTATTTTAACTTTGTAGTTTTGAATAAATCATTGTGTAGGCTATTGAAGAGAGTAAAGTGAAAAGGATTATTGCAAAAATGAGGTCAAGTAAGGTCTTTCCAGGAACCCATTTTAACAGATCCAAATTACAGTCTTCTTCCCCCCGTAAATAAGTATCTGTGGGTGCGTGACATCCTGTTCTCTTGACCCAATGTTCCCAATGTGTGCCTTCATTGAAAAAAAAAAAGTCTTCTATAAAAATAATTGATGAATTATATAACTTAAGAAGAGATAATATATTTTGCCAAAGGATGTGTCACAACCTTCTTCAAAGTTCATTAATAATATTGTATATTTAAAAAATCAATTTATGTATAAATTTCAAAAGTATGTCATGCATTTATTATGTGAAATGAAGCATTCCAGTAATCATTAACGTGATTTGAGATTGGAACCTCAGTATGATGGATTCATTAGTCAACCATTTAAGGAGCCAACTTCTGAATTTAACACAATCTCACTGAATGTAATATATTGTGAAAGGGCTACATCAGGATGAGTGTGCGGAAGGGAGTAGTGAGGCAGGGAAACCACAGTTTGAGTCTATGTTGTGCTCACTGCTGGGATTTAGATACGGTTGAACACAGCTAAAGATATGGTGTGATGGGAGTGTGAACTTGGATTCCTTCCTCAGGCAGGTAATAGAGCAGGTACCTGAAACAGATTTTTCAAAGAGTGAAACAAGCTTTATTGATTAAGAAAGTATAATTCAAAAATTTGTTACAACGTGCTAAGTTCTTATTACTTGATTAGAAGCGTTACTAAACCAAGTTCTAGCCATTAAATATAATAATTATAAAATTTATTTTCTTCCTCCAATCTCACTTAAAATTGGTATTATTTCACACTAGAATTGAAATTAACATATTTTCAAATTAGTGTCATGGATATTAGTCAAAGTTTGGCCTTTATAAAATTAATATGAGGACTCAGATATTCATATTTAGGCTTCTACAGATTTTGACTATTACAAAAAGACCTGAATATGGACACTTTCCAGGAAAAAAGGTGATTTTAAATATTGAAGGAGGGCCGGCCCTGTGGCTTGGCGGTTAGGGGCGTGCACTCCGCTAATGGCGGCCCAGGTCCAGATCCCAGGCGTGCACCGACGCACCACTTCTCCCGCCATGCTGAGGCCGCGTCCCACATACAACAACTAGAAGGATGTGCAACTATGACATACAGCTATCTACTGGGGCTTTGGGGGTAAAAAAGAAAAGAGGAGGATTGTCAATAGACGGTAGCTCAGAGCCGGTCTTCCGCAGCAAAAAGAGGAGGATTAGCATGGATGTTAGCTCAGGGCTGATCTTCCTCACAAAAAGTAAATAAATAAATATTGAAGGAAAGAGGTACTATCTATATGACTCAGTTATTTGTTAAAAAATAGTGTAAAATATACTGCATACTCCGGGTCCTTATCACCTCTTCTCTCAACTACAACCAGAGCCTCCCAGTGTTCTCTCTACTTGCAATCAGATTTTCTTCAAATCTATCCTACATAGTCAACAGTGTTATCTATTAAAAAAAAATAAGTTGGCCCCATCATCCCTCCACAGATAACATTTTTGTGTGATGAACATGGTGTTTCCCTACATCACACACCAATTCAACAAGAGAAATTGTACTTCTCAAAAGTCTGTTTTATAAACTAGAAATCTGTATAAATTTTACTAGACCAAAATTCTCAACTGATGGCAATACCTTGAACTATATTGTTTACATAACAAACAAGTCCACTATGACTCGGCTTCCTTCTCCCTCACCAGCCCTGGCCTACATTTGTTTCCCCAGCTTAATGGACCTGTCATGCTATTGTTACATTCTGTGTCTTTGCACATCATGGCCCTATCCACTAGGTGTGTTCTTTATGCCCTTCTTTGTCAGGCTAACTCTTAGCTCTACTTTCAGACTCAGTTTAAGAGACGTCTCTAGGGAACATTTGCTTATTCCCAAGTATTTTTAGGGACAACTCCTCATTATTCGCTAAGCATATTTCTATGGCCAAACTTTCATTCTCTGAAATATATTAGAGTTTCAGGGGAAATATGAATAAGAACATTTTCTAGTGAGAAATCCCATAGTCTCTTCAGATTCTAGAAAGGGTCTAGGGCCCAAAGAAAGTTAAGTTCTCACATGTTGACCTGTTTGGCTCTCTATCATAAGAGTAAGAACAAAATTTTATTCTTCTCTATATCTTTAATCTCTAATAAAGTGCCTGATATGTGCACAGTGGGAGCATAATAAATGTTGTTGAATGTATGAAGAATATAATTATTGTATGATATGATTCAATTAGTTTGTGGTTGTTCACACTGTTCACTTTAGCCCAGTATTACTAAGGAATATTTTCTTAGTTAGGATCATACCCACTATTCCAAAGACAACCTTTCTGTTTGGGCCACGTAGACGTCACTAGAAGACTAGAAATATATTCCTAAGAGTGAAGTCTCTCCTGTTCAGAATAAGCATTAACAAGTTGCTCCCTGACTAAGTGGGATGGTTTCACAGGCAGCTTCTACCCAGGCTTCTGTGAGACTTAGGGTCCCAAAAGAATCTAGAAATTCAATATATCCCCTCCTCCCTAACAATCGAAATATGAGTAGGATTTATTTTGGGAAAAGTGATCACATATTTTAAAGTATGAAAAAAAAAGTATGCTGGAACAGGAAAAATATAGCAAAAAAGAAAGTAAGTTAGGATGGAAAATAAAGAGGATTAGCCCAGTCAGGTATTTAAAGAGTGTTATATTGTCATAAACTAATGGATATGTCTTTGGAATAAACCACCAAAATTCATTGGAAAGCCCCAAACATACATGGGAATAGAGGTTGTGATAAAAGGAATAATGTACACTCCTGAGGGGCCTGCTGCAGAATTCCTCCTGACCTATTAACACAAGTTCAACCCGGTCCCGTCACAGTGTATTTTCAGAAATTGATGTTAAATATAATTCAATTTAACCTAATTTATCACTGGCAGAAGATCAAGACCATAGCTTATGGAAGGCCCACTCTGTTTTTGTTCTACATGAGACAATTATAAGAAGAATCTTTTCTTGCTCTCTCTTAAGAGCAAGTGCTATTATTTTTTAAACACTTCATATATGCCTGATATTGTGCTACATTCTCTAAATGTATTATAACATTTTGTTCTTACACAACCCCTTAAGTACTATTATTCTTCTCATGAAAGATGAAGAATTTGGGGCTCTGACTCCAAAGTCAGGCTTTGGGAAGTAGCCTGAATTTCTGAAAATCTGTGATGCTGACAATGAAGCCCATTCTGGTAAATGTCATACTGTACATTCCAGTCCATCCCCCCACACCAATGCCAAACCCCTCTGCCCAGCCTCTGCAGATGCAGAATTGGGGCAGGACTATATGGTAAGGGCTCATATCCTCCTGCCTAGATAGCTCTTTCAGGCTCTGGCATTCTGCTACTCAGACAACATAGCACACAAATCTTCTCTAGAAGGTGCTATCTCCTGCGATTCTGTTCTGTGATACACTAAACCTTAATCATATTTCATCCCAACAGAAATGTGTGTATGTGTAGGGTAACGGTCTACTGTTTAGAGAACACCAGCTTCTAAACCCTGGTCATTTTCTTCTGATTCTTCATTTCCCTTTAACTGTTCACAATTACAACCTTTGAAATTTGCCCTTATGTCATTATGCATTTTGTTTCTCACTTAGCAGTTTGCTGTTTAAATTCTGTTTTGCAGGCATTGGCTCTTTATATTTAAAGATGAATTTTGAAATTAATATTAAACAAAATTGGGATGTAGAGAAGAATAACATTTTTGTTCTCCAGCTCCTGATTCTTAAAATAAAAAATCATGACACAGATTTACCAAAGTGTCAATACCAGCTTGAAGGTTGATATCTGACTCCTGGTTCTCTGTGTTTGATGCCTACCCTGAAGATAGGTCACATCTTATGGCTTCACATACCCTTGAATGGGAGAGGAGGTGCGGGGAAGAACACAAAATAAAAAAGTGAAAACAACACATAATTTAAATCAAAGAATTACTTCCCTACACATAAAGTTTCTCATATAATCTTCCCAACAACACTATAGAGTTTATACTAATAGTTCATATTTCTGAAGAGGAAACAAAAAGTTAGAGTAGTTAAGTCTCACAACTGAGACCAGAACCCGGATTTGCTGCAGATGCTCTGATTCCAGTGCCTGGGCACTTACCGCTTAGATTACACTGTTCTCCTGATGTTCTCTAAGCAGGCTTTGAATTGTATCTAGAAATTAGAACCTATTTTCTCCTTGATAATAAAGACTGAGGTCCCTTTTATAATTCATCACTCCAAGTCCAACATTCAAATTATTGTAGCTCACTCTAATTAAGTATTTATTATTTATTAGATATTTTTTGCAAACACTTTAAGGGTATTAACTCCTTTAGTGCTCACAAGAAGTACAGGTAGGTACTGTTGTTGTTATATTTCTATTTTTCAGTTTAGAAAACTGAGTCAGAGAAAGATTTGGAAACTCACCTAAGGTTACACAGCTAACTGGTGGTAGAAACAGGATTCAAACTTAGATTTTGGCTGCACAGTTTCTTCATGCTCTTGCGTGAATAAAGCTGCCTCCCCTGCGTGTCTAATTCTGTCTGGTATCTAGAATTTAGGGAATCTTGCCTGGTCAGCCTTTCCTGATTTATTCAGTTAGTCATGCTGGTGAGTTTTACTGCTAGTGGGGTAAGCTTTCATGTCAGACTAATAGCATCTTAGGTCCTGGAGAGACTGGGAACTTAACAGCATCAAGGTACTAAATTCTACTTCTAGAGGTAAGCAACAAAATATTCCCAATGGCACTGCACAGGCTCACAGTGTTAAAGCATCCATGTGTAAAATATGGCCTACCAGCCATTTGAAGCCAATGCAGGTTTTTCACTTGGATGCTACCTGTCCTGGACACAGATTGTTTTTTGGCATGGTTGCAGCACATGCCCACCTAGAAACTGGGACTTGTGGCTTACTATTTCTCCCGTTAAATAAAAGACCCACACACAAAAGCACACACACGTACACACACACAGCACTCTTCCTTTTTCTCCACTTCCCCCTCTATCACTATCTCTGTTTCGTTCCCTTGATTTGTTGAGCGAGTTGTCTGTACTCACTATCCTCCCATTTTCACCCCCTCCTGTCTTCTCGTGAGCATTCTCCAATCACTATCAATCCTCTAATATTACTCTTATGGTTACTAATCATCTCTACTTTGCTGAACCTAATGATCAATTCTCAGCCCAGCTAAGTTGATCTATAAACAGTTTGACTATACGTCCCATTTTTCCTGGGACAATCCTGGTTTGTATCTTTTGTATTATTTTAATTATCTATAGCTTCCGCTTAAACTCTCCAGTGCATCCAAGTTTGGATAATAAATTATATGGTCACCCTATCAGCAGTTTATGACCTAATTGGTCCTCCATGAAACACTTTTTACACTTGTCTTCCAAGTCACCGCATACCTTCTTTCTTCTCCTTGCCTCTTTGATTTTTTCTTAATCTTTGCTGATTGCTCTTCACATGCTCATATATTCAAATACTTTAGGATTCAGTAATTGGAACTCTGCTCTTTTCTGTATATCCCTTCACCCTGGATAATCTCGTCTAATTTTGTGACTTTATGTATGATAACACCCAAACTTCTACCTTTCATCCAGACTCCTTCCTATAACTCCAGACTCTTATACCTAATGTTCTGCTCAATGCATCTTGGTAAATGTCTAATAGACATCTCAAATTTAGCATGTCAAAAAGCAAACGCTTATCACCACCCTCCGTCTTGTCCTGGAAAACCTCCCTTCTACAAACTTGTTCAGTTAATACCAACTTCATTTTTCAAGTTCTCAGGCCATAAATCTTGGGTCATTCTTCAACCCTCTCTCTTTCCCATGATATGCAATGCAAATACCTCTGTCAAGCAAGAACCAGAAATTTTTTTTCTCTTTGTTAGCTGTGAAATGCCTGAGAAGCCGTATCTGGCCCATTGTTTTATCTGTTAAATGAACATACGTATTATCCTGGGGAACAGATGTTAAGCCAGAATACCTCAACATGGCTGTCTCTGTATTTGAAATATTAAAATATACCCACGTTATTTGGCAAATGATCAATCCATGGGCTCAACCTCTGCTCTTCCTTCTACGTTGGCCAGTGGTCTCCTTTGTCCCTCCCTCATAGTCTCCAGACCTCTCTGTAGTCCGGTGCCTGAAAGTCGCCAGGACCTCACTCCAGAACTGAGGGCTGGCATTCCTTTTGAGTGGTCAGTATTCAAGCCATTCTGACTGTAAAATAACTTGACTCTTACGGCTGCTTATCCCTCAGTGGAATCAGAAGAATGAAGTATTTCAAGTACCTATGAATAAATCACCAATGCTAATTACCATTAGATAAACTTTTTAAGCTCTCTTTAACTCACTTTCAACAAGGTGCAGCTGCCACTTCATCATCTGAATGATTCATCTCCCTTGGCCATGCTTTGCTGTGTTTTTAAAAATAAGTGAATTCTTTTGTGACTCAGTGGCATTTTCTACATTACAACTTAAAATAGCTGTTTTCATTTAAACCTACATTCTTCCCTACTGCTTCAATGGAACCTCCTCCCTCTGCCTCTCTTAGGTGTTGAATATCTGCACTTTACTTTGACCCTAATTCAATTTCTCTTTTTCTTTTGACTGTTTCCTAGGAACAAAGACGATTAAGAAAGAAAACTGCTGAATATGTTTCTGGATTAAACAAAGTTCTATTCTTGGCGTCTGGGAGCAGATCAGAGGGGGACAAGAACTGCTTCAATTTAGGTCTCCACATGAGGGAGAGAAGGATGGACAGTATAAAGCAGGCCTGAGCTGGGAGATACCTTCATATGCTTTACAAGCTTCAAATAAGAACCTCTGGTACAAAGCCTCATTGACTCATTCATTTGCCAGAAATCTATTAAAATTTGTGACCATTGGCTGTCAATTCATTTAGACCTTTTTCGTTTAGTGGAAACTAATGTATATCTTTCACTTTATAATCTTGCGAAGGTCAAACAGATACATGGACCAATAATTTGTCAACTTCTTTAAACTAATACTTTAAAAATATTTGTCCAATGTTTTTAAAATCTTTCTGAAAATATTCAAATGCTGTATCAGGGACGATTTAGAAATTAGAACCAGGGGCATAAATTAGACACTTTTCTTTTTATCCTGAGAAGTTCAGCTCTGTCAGAAGTTTGCATACTCCTCTAAACTCCATAGAAGGCAGGTTGATAAGCATCTGTTGTTACCTACTGGTGCTTACCTTTTGAAAGTGTTAGGTCCTACCTGAAGTAGACTTTCTCTAGACAGCTATTCCAGTCACAGAGAGTCCTCCCCTTGAGCTAAATTTTCTCTACTCCTTCCACATTCCTAAAGATGTGATAGTAATCCCATTTGTTTATTTTTTCTATTGTTTCTCTTGCCTGGTCAGACATGGTGCTTGAAAATATGTTGCTAAGACCAATGTCAAAGAGCGTACTGCCTATGTTTTCTTCTACAAGTTTCATGGTTTCAGGTCTTACATTCAAGTCTTTAATCCATTTTGAGTTAATTTTTGTGTATGGTGTAGGTTAATGATCTACTTTCATTTTTTTTGCATGTGGCTGTCCAGTTTTCCCAACACCATTTGTTGAAGAGACTTTCCTTTCTCCGTTGTATGTTCTTGGCTCCTTTGTCAAAAATTAGCTGTCCACAGATGTGTGGGTTTATTTCTAGGCTCTCTGTTCTATTCCATTGATCTGGGTGTCTATTTTTGTGCCAGTGCCATGCTGTTTTGGTTACTATGGCTTTGTAATATATTTTGAAATTAGGGAGTGTGATATCCCCAGCTTTGTTCTTTTTTCTCAGGATTCCTTTGGCTATTCGGGGACTTTTGCTGTTCCATATAAATTTTAGGATTCTTTGTTCTATTTCTGTGAAAAATGTTGTTGGAACTTTGGTAGGGATAACATTGAATCGACAGATTGCTTTAGGAGGCATGGACATCTTAACTATGTTAATTCTTCCAGTCCAAGAGCACGGAGTATCTTTCCATTTCTTTGTGTCTTCTTCAATTTCTTTCTACATCAAACTAAAAATCTTCTGCACAGTGAAGGAGACCATCAAGAAAATGAAAAGACAACCTAACAATAGGGAGAAGATATTTGCAAACCATATATCTGATAAGGGGTTAATTTCCAAAATATATAAAGAACTCATACAGCTCAACAGCAAAAAAAATCTAACAACCCAATTGAAAAAGGAGCAAAAGACCTGAACAGGCATTTCTCCAAAGAAGATATACAGATGGCCAACAGACACATAAAAAGATGTTCAAAATCATTAACTATCAAGGAAATGCAAATCAAAACTACAATGAGATATCACCTCACGCCCATCAGAATGGCTATAATTAACAAGACAGGAAACAGCAAGTGCTGGAGAGGATGTGGAGAGAAGAGAACTCTCATACACTGCTGGTGGGAGTGCAAACTGGTGCAGCCACTATGGAAAACTGTATGGGGACTCCTCAAAAAATTAAGGATAGAGCTACCATACGATCCAGCTGTTCCACTGCTGGGTATTTATCCAAAGATCGTGAAAACACCAATGTGTAAAGATACATGCACCCCTGTGTTCATTGCAACATTATTCACAATAGCCAAGACTTGGAAGCAACCTAGGTGCCCATCAAGGGACGAATGGATAAAGAAGATGTGGTATATATACACAATGGAATACTACTCAGCCATAAGAAATGATGAAATCCAGCCATTTGTGACAACATGGATGGACATTGAGGGTATTACGCTAAGTGAAATAAGTCAGAGGGATAAGGTCAAATACCATATGAGCTCACTCAAAAGTAGAAGATAAAAACAACAACAAACACATAGAGACAGAGATTGGATTGGTGGTTACCAGAGGGGTAGGGGGGAGGGAGGGGGATGAAAGGGATGATTAGGCATATGTATGTGGTGATGGATTGTAATTAGTATTTGAGTGGTGAACATGATGTAATCTATGCAGAAATAGAAGTATAATTATGTGCACCTGAAATTTATACAATGTTATAAACCAATGTTACTGCAATAAAAAAATATAAATATTAAAAAAAAAAGATGTGATAGTAATCAATGTTTATGCAAGAGCTCTTTCAGATAGATATCCAGGGATATTGGCCGAGTTTGTTTCTATACTGGAAATGCAGCCCCAACATAATTTCATTGATTCAACCTCACTTTTTTCCTATACATATGATATAAATAGTTTTACCTCTTTTATTCTTAGATTCTTGTCACATTCTTGCCTGAATTCACAGAGCAGGTAGTTTTTACCCCAATAAACACTTGCAGAAGAGAATGAAGACACAGTTTGAGTGGAGATATTTTATTATGTTTATTATCTACAAAAATATCTCACTGAAGTGAAGGGAGATATTTGGTATTCTGGAATAATATAAATATAAATGTGGGGTATTAATTCAATACGTAGGCATTAATTCATCAACAGATATTTATTGATGCCTTCTCTATGTTACGTTCTGTCCTAGGTTTGGGATGCAATGATTAATGAAAGTCCCTGCCCTGGAGTTTGGGGAACAAATGATATCCTATTAATAATTTACAGTGGAACTCACAGTGTCTGCCACTGTTCATTGGCTTTCTCGCTACACATTAGCCCTCCCTTATATTAAAATGTGCCTCAGTCATTTCTGGAAATGTCTCAAGAGCATCCATTAAATGTACCTTCCAGGTATTTCTCAAGATTCTCTTCACTGAACTGTGGCACTGGTTCAAACAGGACTTAATTTTACCAAAAGAACTTACACTTAGAATTTCAGAAAATCACTATTTAAACCAGGAAGGCATGCTCATAACGGATACCATTTAAAATGCATATAACATGAGATTCACAGATTCCTTCTGCATTTGCCCTGATCTCTCTCCTTCCCACTTTATTCTTTCCATCAGAGCTGTGGTGGGAAAGGATCCTCCATTTTGAATGGAGGATGTGTAAAGGAGTGTTGAGAGAAAGCAAGAATTAACAGTATAGAAAACAGTTACAAAACTTATCTTGGTCATGGCTAGAGTATAAAAAATCTTGGTGGGTTCAATATTCAGATCATGATATCTTTCTATAGTACTCTCTAGAATTTTGTTTTTCTCCCAAGTTTAATTACCAGTGCAGTCACCTGGGCAATTGTGATTTGATTTGTGACAGTAAGTCTCATTATTGAATAATGTGACATCAGGAAGACATGCCCAAAACGTGCAATTCTGTTTCTGGCAGAGGGAAAGTGGTCTCCTCTGTATAGGAGATTCATATAGCCCATACAATCTGCTTTTCAATTTCCTCAGGCCACACCTTATTTTGTCAGCTCCTCTTTAAAATAATTCCTATTCATCATCTGAGCTGAAGCACAAACACTTGTGTACCCTTAACTACCCACTTGACATTTCCTAGGATCCATGAGTCAAATCTGTTCCATGCCTAGTCACTTAACTCCTTTCTTTGTACCTTTTAATGGAAGATGAGTCCGTAGGCAGAATGGTCACTACTTCTGAGAGAAAATAGGGATTTAAACTAAATATAAGATTGGGTGGGGGGAAGGAGCACTGAGATCAGTATATTTCCTTAGATATTTAAATGAGTTTTACCAAAACCCTTCAGATTAGAGAATAATTCTGCATTGACAATAGACAATTGCTGGATCAGGTGACTTACTGTAACAGGTCCTTTTTCTCCCTTACTCACTTAGAAAATACCATTATGATGGAAATGGACTGGTTGAATGAACTCCCATTGCATCTAGTCTTCAAAAGTCATTTTATAGCTGCTTTGAATCTGGCCATTTAAAAGTATAACCTCCAGATAAATTTTGTAATCCATCTCCATGAAAGAACTAGTGATTATTAACATTAAAGAAATAATTATTCCCAGTAACTCTTTATCACACAGAATTATTAAATTATACCTCTCTTGGGTATCTAAGATATATTGTGCATGTTTCCTAAATTATAAATATATCCCTGGCTTTTTCTTCTTCTTGAGGAAAGTCTCTCCAGACAGCACTTACTCATTTCTTATAAACAAATATTCAAATAATATGTTTAAGAAACATTAAAATAACTCTAATAGGGTGGAAATATATTTTCTTTTCAATATATGTGATGACAACTTGAACAGAACCAATGAAAAAGTGAATAAAGTAGAAAGGATGAAAGTCCATCCTTAATGAAATTCTAAAACCTAGTGTTTCCTATAAATTTTATCTGAAGACTGAATAAGAGCAGAATCCGTGTAGCAAAGACCTTTGGCAATACTTTTACTGAGAATTTAGTGACTACTCTCTGCTCCTGGTAAGTTATTTTCCCATCCTCTTCCTCCTCCTGCTCCTCTGCCTCCTCCTCGTCTACCACCTCCTCCTCCTCCCTCTCCTTCTTCTCCTCCTCCTCCCTCTCTTCCATTTCCTCTTCCTCCTCCTCTTCCTTCCCTTCTCTCTCTTTCATTATGTTGTCTTGACAGTAACACATGCTTCATCTCCGCTATATATTGAATATATCTTTTTGTGTTTTTTTTTTTCCGCAAAATCAGAAAGAGGCTCTACAATTATATATATATATATTTTAGGTATTAGAACTCTTATTTTGCAGAAGGCAAGATCATTTTGCCTTAGGTCATCATGTCAAATCCCAAGGTCCAAGAGATTTGTAAGGAGAGTAATAAATTCTCTGGGTCTTTGAGGCGATAGACTCAGCTCGAGCTCTTTCTCAGTTGAATTTGATCTCTCAAAATTGGCAGCAACCAAAACAGTCCTAGTACCAAGTAAAGGGATACAAAGTTCCCCTCAATTTAGGGGAGGCATTGTCAGCTAGTATTCTACTGCACAATGAGGACAGGTCACGTTAGCACCAGGCATCATCTATCAGGTAGGAGAAATATTGGCATCAAGGGAAAATGCAGCAAATTCTGACAAACGCTTCTACTGAAAATGTAGTTTGCATATCTCCACCCCTAATCTCAATAGGATGATCTTTTACATTGTGGAATGTTGTGGCTAATGAAGTTTTTAAATGAAAAAATGCTAAATTAGAAAAGCATTCTACCGTCTATTAAAAAACCATCAAGGGGCCGGCCCGGTGGCGCAAGCGGTTGGGTGCGCGCTCCGCTGTGGCGGCCCGGGGTTCGCTGGTTTGGATCCTGGGCGCGCACCGACGCACTGCTTTGGCGAGCCATGCTGTGGCGGCGACCCATATAAAGTGGAGGAGGATGGGCACGGATGTTAGCCCAGGGCCGTCTTCCTCGGCAAAAAAAGAGGAGGATTGGCGGATGTTAGCACAGGGCTGATCGCCTCACAAAAAAAAAAAAAAAAAAAAACCATCAAAACCCAGGTTCCTGCCTTGGTAATTAAGCCCTAATACAGAATATTCATTATCGTAACAGTTCCTTCACTACCTATGCCTATGAGTCTGTGAATGTCTGTTGATACCCAGAGATTGGCTTCAAGTTCATTATTGTGATCTTATATTAAAATATATTCCTAGCCAAGGAATCACTAAGCATGGCAAAAACGTTAGCCCCATCTCTATGCATGAATCTCTAGAGCTGTACGTGAGATGTACCCTGAGATGAATTACCTTGCATTTCAACTTATTAATGGTTTATTTTACTAATTGCTTACTGAATAAATAAAGCAAAAGAAACAACAAAACAGTTATTATTGAGGTAAGTCACATGTGTCTCTGAAGGTTATTATTCCCTCTGTTTGAAGAATTTTACACTCTGAAGGAAAAAATATGGTGGTAGAAAAAAGCTACAATAATAGCATAAAGACCTAATTAATTGATCTACTTATGTATTCAATTTAGATCGCCTTATTTTGTTTTATTGACAATTGTTTTTTAATTATCCTTCTATTGTTTAATGTGCACGTGTCTAGCTCCACAAACGTGTTGTAAGCTCTTTGAAGGAAATCTTCATGCTGTCTCAGTGTTTGAAAATCTCCTAGAACTACCTGAACTTAACACCAGTGCAAAACTAGCTTCTTCACTAACCCAAGGCCAAATGCAAAGTCAAAATTACTATGAAAAAGGGGATTGAGGATCCAGCCTCATGGCATAGTGGTTAAGTTTGGCTCACTCTGCTTTGACTGCCCTGGTTCGTGAGTTTGGATCCTTGGCACAGACCTACACCACTCATTAGCCAGGCAGAGGTGGCGACCCACATACAAAATAGAAGAAGCTTGGCACAGATGTTAGCTCAGAGCTAACCTTCCTCAAGTGAAAAAAGAGCAAGATTGGCAACAGATGTTAGCTCAGGGCGAATCTTCCTCACCAAAAACTAAGGGGAGGGGGAAGGAAGGTTGATAAGGTATATAGGAATAATAGATGATGCTCATGGAGAGTTTGAAGGGATAGAAAGGAATAAAAGTTAGTAGAAAGGAGGCAATATGGTGATTCATTGGCACATCTCACTAACAGCTCATTGTGGTTTTCTGTATAGTTCAGAAGAGCATATGCTGCTATTTTGTAGGCCTGAGAAAATAGTGCATTTCAAAGACTGGTATCCGTGCTTTTTCCACATAGTTTTACTAAATTCCAGTTATGCCAAGATCCATAGCATTGCTTTAAGCATAATAAATGATGCAGAGTGAATAAATTGCCGGCTGTTGCTTGGTACCAAATGTTGTTTTTGCATTACATCTAAGTACTTGCACTGACCTTCCTTTAAAAAAAAGATAGTATTTCAATATTTTCTACTCTGTGTGAGATATATATAATAATAAAAAGCAAAGCTGTTATGGGAAAAATGGGGATTGGGCTAAAAAATTTGGTAATTTTTCAAGTTTATAAATGGCTTATGACACTTGACATGCATGGCCTTACAGGCCATGATTAAGCGTCTTGCCTAGGTGTCTTGGACTTGTAACATGGGAATGTATTTATATTGGCCAGATTGTAAGATGAGAAAAAAAAAAAAAACCTGAGATTTTTGTATCTCAGATCCTCTAAGATTGTTGTATTATTTCAAGTCCCTTCCTAATGATGAATTTCCCTGATCATACAAAAGCTGTTGAGGAGCGAGAATATTCTGCATGGCTGTTCTTTCTAATTGTCTGAATTGTCCCTGAAGCAGGCCACTAGTAATGAGCATTCGTGTCTATGAAATGCTCATTAGTTTCTAATAAGGCATATAGATTCAGTTCTAGGACACACAGAGAGGATGGGTTCCTCTTCAATCGTTTTCACCTTTTATCTCCTGGACTTCATAGCTATATGGCTCTAAAACTCATCAACTGAATCTGGTCTTAAGATGTCACTAGAAGCTAGAGAGAATGTTCAAGTCAGAGGGTAGGGAAGCTGTTGTAAATAATGATAAAGAAAGAAAAACTTATTTCTATTCATCACCACCTCTCAAATAGCTATGAAGGCTGCATCCTGTCCTATTGTTGTAATATCAAATACTTTCTAGCAGTGTATATCTGTTTACATTCGCTAGCTCTAAGCCCTGCTCTGTGCTCATTTGGTTATTCTACCAGTGTTTACTGAGTGCCAGCTATGGGCCGGGAGTGGTGTTAGTTTCAGGATTACATGTAAAATAACTGAATTTAATAGATAAGAGTTCTTGAGTTCAACAAACTCAGCACCATCTATGATGCTTACTAGTAGTGTGAATTGGGTAAGTTACTTTATTCTGTGCCTAACCTTCTTCTGGGTAAAACAGGAAAAAATAATAAAACCTGTGTTAAGAGTATGTGGTATTTAAAAAAAAGATGCATATAAAGCACTTAGCAGAATACTTAAATGTTTGAGGATTATTAACTGTTATAATGATAATTATTTTTAACAAATATCAGCTGTTTTAGGCCCTATGCTAAGTGCTGTAGTAACAGCAATAAATAACCCTATATTTTGCCCTTGAGAATTTCATTTCCTTTAATAATAGAGAAATAGAAGAGAAAGGGAAAGATAGAACAGAACGAGAGAGAGGGGAGAGCACAAGAGAGAGGAGAAAATGGGAGGGAGAGGAGAGAACAAAGGTGGAGGGGACAGAGACAGAGAATGAGAGAGAGAGAGCCAACACCCTGTGACACGTGGTAGAAGCAGAGAGTTGGGGTGGGGGGAGTAAATAGATCTTATGTGGATATGAGAAGACTTATGAATGGCTTCATAAAGAAAGTGATATTTGAGCTGTGTCTTGAAGGATAATAGAAATCCGCCAGCTATGGAAGAGTGGTATGTGGAAATGCAAAAGGAATAACTCAAGCAAACACAGTTTAATTGGCAAGCAGTAAGGAAATTGCAGTGCCTGGGCACCTATCCCTGACTTGGGAGGCAGGAATCTGTTTAGACCAGAGTGAAAGCACTGGGGACCAGGAGGACACGGGTAAAGAGTGAATTTGTCTAGGGCCGTGGCAAAGGCACATAATCCAGGATCAGTGAGGCATCTTTAGTGAATACGGCCCTTCAACCTAAGTACCTCAGTCCTACCATGCAGCTCCTTATCCTGGCTTAGAACCCTCCAACTCTTCAAAGTCCTCACTGCTGAGATCGTTTATGGGCATCTCAGAAATCACATAGATTGTAAGTAAATTGAGTTCTCCAACTTTGTTCTTTCTAAGTAAAACTATTTCAACTATTCTAGATCCTCTGCCTTTCCGTATAAATTTTAGAAACGGTTTTTTGATATCTACCCAAATCCTGCTGGGATTTTAGTCATGATTGCAAAAGACCTATGGATCAGATTTAGGGGAAGTGATATCTTAATAATTTTAAGCTTTATAATACATGATCGCAGAATATACATTCATTTATCCAGGTCTTATTTTTTTAATCAATGTTTTGTGTTGTCAGCATAGAAATCTTGCACATACTAGCTTAGATATATATGTAAGTATTTCATGTTTTTAGTAATATTGTAAATAGCATTTTAACTTCCAGCTGTTATTGCTAGTATATAGAAATATGATAGATTTGTTTCTGTTGAGCTTGTTTCCTTCCACATTACTAAACTGATTCATTAATTCTAATATTTTTGTATATTCTTTGGGATTTTCTAGACCATCATGTCATCTACAAGAGAGTTATATTTCTTCCTTACCAATCTATTGACATTTTATTTATTTTCTTGCATTATTGAGATGATGAGCGCTCCTGGATGATGTTGAATAGGAGACAGTAAACATCCTTTCCTTGTTTTTGATTTTAGGGGGAAAACATTAAGTCTTTCACAATTAAATATGATTTTAGCTATATGTATTTCACAGATGCTCTTTATCTATCAAGTGGAGGAAGTGTCCTGTTGTTCTCAGTTTGCTGAAACATTTTGCCATACCGTGGGTGTTAACTTTTTTCAGATGTTTTCCATCATCTTTCAAGATGGTCACATGGATTTTCTTTTTTATTGTGTTGGTATGGTGAATTACGTTGATTATTTTTTAGATGTTAAACCAACCTTGCACTTTCAAAGTAAACACTACAAGGGTATAATATGTTTTGTTATGTTATGTTACTGGGTTTAATTTTCTGCCATTTTGTTGAGAATTTTTGATTCTATTTTTATGAGAGATGCTGTTGTGTGGTTTTCTGGTAATATCTTTGGTTTGGTATCAAGGGGAGGCTGTCCTCATAAAATGAATTATAAAATTTTCTCTCCTCTTCCATTTTCTGAAACAATTTGTATGGGATTGGTATTTGTAAGAGAGGCCATCTAGGCCTGGACTTTTCTTTGTTGGAAAGCTTTAAATTAAATATTCATATTCAATTCATTTACTCTCTCTATATATCTCTGTCTGTCTGTCTATATGTCTGTCTGTCTATTAGAAATAAATATGATACTCTTTAGATTTTCAAATACTCCTAAAGGGAACTTTAGTAGTTTGTAATATTTCCTCATTGTCCTATTAGCACCTGTAAGGTCTGTAGTGATATCATCCCTTTTACTCCTGATATTGGTAATTTTTTATTTAATTTATTTTAATCAATATATATGAGTTATATCTACGTCTTGCTATTTGTCCCATATATTCTTTATTTTTTCCCTGTTTTACTGTTTTCTGTTGTATTAATTAAAGTGTTCTTTAAAATCATTGAATGTCATCTCTACAATTTGTTTTCTTAGCCATATTATACACACATACACATGCGCTAGCAGTAACTCTGTTATACACAATTACACCATAGAAATTTAACTTACCATAGTCTATGGTCAAAAATATTACACATCTCCATTTATAATCTAAGAAACTTACAACAACAGCACAGTTACATTTATTCTTCCCATGCTTTGTGACATTACCATATATTATATTATACTACTACAAATTTCATAACACATTGTTAATACTTTTTCTTTAATAGTCAACTATCTTTTAAAGGATTTGATAATAAAATGAGAAAAGTATTTTATATTCATGCATTTAGTATTTCCAGTGTTCTTTATTTATTTGTATAGATCCAAACTTTATTTGTTATTTTTCTTCTGTGTCAAGAACTTCATTTAACACTTTTTGTAGCGCAGACATGGTGGCAATAAATTCTCCGAGCTTTTTTTCCTTTAAAATATTTTACTTTTTCTTTATTTTTTGAAAGAAATTTCCACTGGATATAGAATGTTATATTGACAATTGGACAGTTTTTTTTGTTTTTTCCATCAGCAGTATATTAAAAATCTTTCTCTTGGCTTGCAACATTTTTGAAAAGAATTCTGCTATCATTCTTTAGTCCACTCTACATGATACTTCCTTTTTATCTGATTGTCTAAAGATTTTCTCTTTTATGTTTATTTTTTAATAATTTGATTATAAGTGTTCTTGCATGGTTTCTTTATGTTATTTTGCTTGTGCTTCATTTTGTTCTTTGGTTGAGAGTTTATTTCAGTGATTAACAAACTCTTTCTGTAAAGGATCAAATAGTAACTATTTTAGTTGTGTGGCCACGCAACATCTCTATTATATATTCTTTTTCTTTCTCAACCTTTTAAAAATGTAAAATTGATTTATAGCTTGAGAGCCATACAAAGCAGACCACATGCTACATTTGATCTGCAGTTAATAGTTTTCCAACCCCTGGCTATACTGTTCATCACAAAATAATTTTTGTTTCTACACACATTTTTACTATCTTCCTCTAATTTTCTGGTGTTCCAGTTTCTTGTATGTTTTACCACGTGCTATTGTCTTACTAGTTAATGATGCTTTGTTCGTTTCCTGTACTTTTTTCTCTGTGTTTAATTTTTATACTTTCCATTGCTATGTCTTGAAGTTTTGTTGTTGTTGTTTTTAAATCTTTCTTGTACAATTTCTATCTTTTGTTATTCCAATACAATATATTTTTAATGTACTTTTTATCACACAGTTTCATTTTGGATTTCTTTTAAATTTTTCCTCTCTTACTTTATCATGTTCATGATTCCCTCTGCTCTCTTGAATATACGGAACATATTTATAATAGATGTTTTTATCACTCTTGTCACTTAATTCCATCATCTTCATCATTGTTATATCCATTTCTATTGAATCATTATTTCTTATAATTATAAATTATACTTTTGAGTCTTTGCATAACTAGTAATTTTTGATTGGATGCTGAGCATCTTAAAATTTTACAGTGAGTACTAGGTTTTGTTGTATTCCATTAAATAAAGTTGACTTTTGTTGTGATGTGTAGCTAAGCTGCTTGGAACTAGTTTGGTCCTTCTAAGACTTGCTTTTAATTTTGTTAAGGTTAGTTAAGACTGATTTTAATTTAGGGCTAATTTTTCCCCACAATTAATTCAATACTTCTCTTATGATTCTACCTAATGTCCATGTATCATGAGGCCTTACCACTCTGGTTGGTAAATACATAAACTATTCCCAGCCCTACTTGAGTGCTCAGAATAGTTCTCTCTACTCTGTTCTTGTGGTTATTTCCTCTCACAAATGTGTAATTCAGTACTCACTCAAAGATTCAAGGAGGACTTTCAGATTTCTAGAACGTTCTTTCCAAAAGTTCCCCCTTTATAGTAGTCTGCCACATATATCCTAGCTACTGTGGACTCTCTGAACTCCAATCTGGTCTTCTAAACTGAGAAAGACTGCCTGGCTGTGTTTGGATGCCCCTTTCCTATACTTCAGGTTGGAGACTGCCTGTAGGCAGCTATCTGGGTGATCCTAAGGCTGACCTCATGTTTTATTTTCACTCAGGAATCACAATACTACACTGTCTGTTTTTTCTGAAAACCTTTGTTTTACACATATCATTTGATTTTTATACTGGTTGTGTAAGATGGAAGGCCAAAACCGGAAATCCCTTTATTACAAACATATAGTAGATAAACAACCAGTTTTGGGGTCTTTCTGTCATGATGTTCTGCAGATAGTTCTACACCCATTAGTATTTGATGTTTTTCTGCAAGCTCTAGCTACTATTGTAAGATGGAAACTTCTCCAGCATGTACATCTGGGCCTCCTGCTTGAACTGCCCAGTCTCTTTCAGACCACTATTACCAATGAACTCATCCACATAAGTGCCCAGGAGTGGCAGATCATCACCCCTGATACCTACAAAGTTCAGTAGACCCCACTACCCTCTTAAATAAAAACAGAAATTAACTATTAAATATTACAGGAGGCCCGGTCCAGTGGCATAACAGTTAAGTTCACATGACCTGCTTCGGAGGCTGGGGCTTCACAGGTTTGGATCCTATGCATGGACCTATGCACTGCTCACCAAGCCATGCTGTGGTGGCATCCCATATACAAAATATAGGAAGATGGGCACAGATGTTAGCCCAGGGCCAATCTTCCTCAGCAAAAAGAGGAGGATTGACAACAGATGTTAGCTTAGGGCTAATCTTTGTCAAAGAAAAAGAAAAATTATAGGAGACTGCATAGTGGAAAGCTGTTAATTATCCGTGCTTTATATTACTATAATTGACATAGTAGAACAAAACAGAGTATTTAATGGAATTATTAATAGGAAGGACAAAATTCTCCCTCAATTTTATATAGCCACATCAGTATAATTCTCTTCCCATTAAAAATAACTATCTTTTAAAAGTTTCTTTTCTGGCTGTAAAAATAATGGAAGTCAATACAAAGTCCCTTAAGAAAGTTCTATTCCTCAAAAGCAACTCTGTTTTGATGGTTAAGTTTTATGCTCTGTCACACCTCATGAAGTGACTGTTCTGTGATTAAAAGCCTGTGAGTAAACCAAGCTAATTATATTGTTGGTTTTAGTCCAACAATGATGTATACTTGCAATTTATTAGTGAGTTTATTGAGTTGGTAAACACAGAATTTATTAAAACAAACTGTTTTTCTTTAGTTATGCCAAAACATCAAGCCTATAAAGTAAGGTACTTTAGGTTAAATATGTTAAATAAAAGATAAAGGTAAATGGGTTTAAAATTAGGAAAGCTTTGCCTTGCACTTTAAGATCTTAACAAATCAACTATTACTTGTTTAGAAATGGTGCTGTGATATGAGAGGAAACTCATGTGTAGAGTTGGAGAAAAAAGGTACAAAATGTGGAGAAATCGTTAAAACCCAAATGGCATAGAGGGAGAACTCTTAAACAACCTGACTCTTAAAGAACAAGTAGCTTCAGAATTATTTGACACGGGTAAGCCTTTCCCCTCGGTCCTCACGAACTGCCATTTTAACCTACCTTTACTATTACCTGACAGATATCACCAATCGTGAATTCTAACCAAGGAAATCTGAATCAATGGATATTTTTGGAATATCAAAGTGTCATTTTCTTCCTTTGAATGTATACCCCTATCTCTTGTCTATATAAATTTGATGCCCAGTTTAAAACCCTGTTCTGTTCCCTTCACTATAAAAAGTATCATGACTACTCTGACTCCCAGCACATTCCCATAGAGAGGGAATTCATTCTAACAAATTGAGTACTAGATTCTCTACTAATCAAATGTTTGTTTGTGTTCTCAGAGGTAACAGTTTGTCCTCCCAACTGAACTGAATACTGCCGTATGGCGGAGACACTAATATAACAAAACAAATGAATTTGTCTTTTATTAAAAGATCATTTATCCTTGGAACTGACTGAGGAGGCACTGTCTTTTCTGGTTTCCATTTTGATCAGCTGATCAGTCTGTAAAATGATAGCTGGATTAGCCTTAAGGCCTAGGCTTATGGTCCATTTCCACACTGGACTGAACCATTTGATACCTAATCACACAATGTTTCCTTCTTTGGTACCTCTCTCAAGTTAACTGATCTAACTAGTCCCATACTTAAGAGGTCAATAATAAGGTTAATGGGATGAAATAAAAGCTAGGAAAATATAGAAGATGTTTTATTTTTGTAGCCGGGGAATGGGAGGGTTAGAGGAGAGTAGAGAATAGAAAATTGGGAAATAAGCAACTGAAATCTTAGAGAGATTCAGATGACCCTCCCTAATTTGTCACATGAGCCTGCCCAAAGTTTATTTTCATGGGTCTGTGGAGCTCCCAGGGGAGGACCTCTTCTAAGGGAAGAATAACTCAGTCATGAAGTCTTTATTGTGGGATGATCTTAAGCACAGGTGGAGTTTGTCACTCATTTTATTCAATCCTTAGGGACTCTATTCTACGTTAAATATGGAGCAGGAGTTTAAAAGTAAAAACAAAAAGCAGGCACCATTATACTAAAATATCTCTAATATGATAGAGAACAATTCACAATCCTTGAATTTACTTCTAACAGAGTGTAACCAAAGAGAGGTTAGAAATTGTTCTCATTTTCCCCATAACACAGCTTATAAGTTAAATATCTCAAGGGAGCCTCTGCCTTCATTTAGCAGAACTCAGAGGACATGGTAATTTCTAGTAAACACTTAGCAAAAACAGCATCACATCTGCGTACAGTGGGACTCCAAAGGTGCCTGGAGGAGTATGAAGGGCATGGATCAGCAGAAGTGCCCAGTGGGAGTTGGCTTGTTTGTGAGCACATGTTAAATATCATCCATTCAGAATTTCTTGGACAGGAAGTAGGAATTGGGGGTAAGAGGACATTCCTGAACATTAGAGCTGGGGCCACAGCCAAATAATTTGAGTTATTATTGTTATGATAACTCCATACATACAACAGCCAGTTAAGACACAAAGGATCTTGGAGTTTCAATGATAACTTTTAGGAAGGTTTGTTAACCCATAGTTTCTGAATAAGACAGATGAAACCCTTCTCTAAATAGCATTTATGAACTGTGAGAATGAAGTGAGTAGGAATGGATTGACTCAAGGTTCTCATTATAGAAATCAAGCATGAATTCATTCTTTCAGTTGTGCCAGAATTTATTCAAAACAGATACGATTTATTTCTTCAGGTAAGTTTTCCAACACTGAATTTTCTCTCAGATAATTGTTCCAAATATTGGCATGTGGACACAGGAAGAAATGCAGAGGGGCCTCACATCATCCTCAACAACAAGCGTCTTCTCAGTAAAGAAGGGAAGATAATCCTAGGGATAAGAATGTTCCATGGGACATGCTTTTGTTCCTTTCTAAATGTGAACTTTGAGACATAAGAAAGGGCAATGGTAATTTTCCTTTTACGTGCTGAGCTTATGTTCTATAGTTTTAGAAAACACAAGCACTCTTGATCAATCCCTAAATGGAGAACTGTAGAGAAGTGAGTCAGCTCTGACTGAGTTTAGGACATCTGCCTCTTCCTACCTTTGCAAAGGTTCTTGAGTTCTTCCAGAAATGCCTGTGAAGGAATAGGTAATGAGTCGTTATGACCTGCCTAGATGTCTGTTCCCTTTGCAACCAAATGTGTAGACATCATTATAGTCACCAATATCCCCACAAAATATAATTATTGAGTGCTTTCTGTAGGTCAAATTCTCTTCTTATTTATTCCATTCTCATAACATCTCAACAGATTAATTATATTTATCCTCATTTTTTACATGAGAAAATTAAGAAAAATAGCATGCCCTAAAGTACAGAGATGATAAGTAGCAGAATAAAGACTGACTCCAGAGCCTACTCACTTAACAAATGCCCTATTCTGCTCCCAACTGCTTCTAATGACTTAATTCATTGTTCCCCTATATCTACCCCCATGAAACCAAGTGATGAAATTCATTCTTTTAAACACATGGACCAGAAAATAAGCTAATACAAACTCTTTTTTTTACTTGCAGAAGGATTTTTCTATTGTCTTGCAAAGAGAGTTATAATAGGAGTATAAAAGGGGGATGAATAGAGATAGTTTGTTTCCATCTGTAAAATGATGAAACATGGGCTTCTCTTAAACTACAAAGCTCAGATGTTAGGACTTGAATATCAAACCTGTTCATCCAATCAATGCAGATCATTATCCCTTTCTGCCTGTTGAAATTAGCCTTTCTCCATCTTCAATGCTGCTGGCTGCTACTTTGATGTATTCTCTCCTAACTTCCTGAATGATTTCATACTTGGATCATGGTATTCCTTTCAAGTCCTCTCTTAGCTGTCATCTCTTGAGATTCTAGCAAAGATGTTGTTGGGAATTCCCTGGCCTTACACTTCTGCCTTTTCAACTTCTATAACCCTTACTGTTCCTCCATTTCAGCTACTCTCAGATCCCCTCAAGTCTTGACACCATGTTGGCTTCACCCATAGAAATTCAAATTCAGAATCATCCATATCCAACTTCTTTTCCTCTCTGACTCCTTTCTTCCTTTTCCCTTCCTTCCTGTGGAAGAAAAAAATCAAGATTAACTCAGTATATAGGGATGTGATAATAAGTCACACTCTCTGAGTCAGAGAATCTAGTTTGGGAAGGTAGATGTGGACATATAATTTTAATGTATCTCAGTGATGGCTGAAAGATTTTTAGATAAATGCTAAGAGAGTCTAGAAGTGCTGAACTATAATAAGGAGTAATTAGGACAACTAAATATATTGCATTTGGTTCTTGCCTGATGAGTGGTCATTGGCAGCACAAATAAATGGAAAGAAGGCATTTAAAGCCTATAAAGTAAATGTCGACAATTATGTGTTTGGAGACCACATAAAAGACTAGTGAAATAGTTTAGGTAAGATATAACTAGACTATAAGGCCTAGACTAAAGACTATGGGAGTGGAGAAGAAGGAAAAGAATTGAAAGAAAAAAAAAAAAGACTTTTGCCGTAGATTCAGCAGGATTTGACAGAAGAATGTGAGAACAAAGAGAAGATCGTTCCAATGTTTCTACTTTGGGAGCCTCGATGATGGCGCTATCAACTGATATTGTGTAAACAAGTACTTTCAAAGCAAAAAGGTAGGAGAAGAGTCTGCTGTTCAGCTGGTACCCACTGGTCTGGCTCACCAGTTGTTTATTACTGTTGTCCATTCTGATTGGTTGAACACCCACTGCAATGAGTTGGAACTTGTGCCATATTGATTGTGAATATTTTGAATATCATCCCTGGTCAGAAATAATATGATCACTTTGGGAAAATTGAGGTAAGCGGATAAAACAGTTAGAAATCTGATGTTGAAGGTTTAGAGAGAGATCGAGGACTAAGAATATACGATTTGAAGTCATTACATTGTGGATAGTAACAGAGGCCAAAGCTAGAAATGGAAGCGTGAGTCTCCATCTACTAAGAAGAGGATCCTCTTGCCTTTAATGTTCTCCATTCCTTAATATCTACGGGGTCTGTTTTTGTGTGCCACCTTGATCTCTAGCTCCATTATACTCTTTGCTTCTTTGGATTTCATTTGCCGCTTTCTAAATCCCATGGTATGCTATTTCAATTATGTGCTTATTTTCTACCTAGAATCACACACTCCTTTAACTTTTTATATTTTTTCCCTACCAATATCTTTATTTCTACACTCCAAAACACACTTGTCACTTCTGTTTTACTATTTTCAGTTAATAACATTAATCTCTACCAATAGAATGATTTTAGACTCCTCCCCGTCTCACTTTTCTTCATCCAGTCCATCCCACATCCCTATTAAATTGGCCTCTCTAACAGCTCTTATATTCAAAATTTTTCTTCTCCTTTATCCTTGTTGCCACTGACTTAGTTTAGCCTCATCGTGTTTCACTTGGGCTATTTATTGCAATAACCTTCTAACTTGTCTCCCATGTCTTCAGTATTACCCCTCCAATTGATTCTTTACCCTATAAAAGAGTAGATTTGCTAAAGTATTAAAAGGATCGTGTTGCACATTTGTTTAAAATTCTCCAACAAATCCTTTTTTTCTTCATGATAATATATTTAAAATGTCAAACCAAGTTTATTGTTTGATTCTTGCATATATATCAGTCTCACCTATCATCACCTTACTTTTCTCTCATATCCTCTAACCTCTCAACTCTTTAATTGTTAGAACTGTGTCCTGTGCATTCTTATATCTCCACCCATGCCATATCTACTAAAAAACGCATGGTATATTCTTAATATATGACTATTGGATATGTTATTAAATAAACAAATAAATTTAAATTAATGGAAGAATCATGATATATATCTAGCCCCAGGCTGCAAAGCATCCAAACATTCTTATATTGCCAAGTGAATACACAAATCTGTTTTTGGCGTCTACCTAAAAGTTTACGTTCTTGCATCATAGTGGGTCTCTTACTGCTGCCAATATATCCTTTTATTTACTTTCTTTTAAATACTTGATGTATTTTCAGCAATGGCTTTTACAAATATTTCCTACTCTTCTTAACCCTCCAGTTTTACTTCTGGCATCTTTATTCTCAAAAAGTAACACCTATCATGCTTGCTTGGGTCAATGTCATATAACACAGAGTTGCCTCTTTTTTGTGTTTAAATGCCTATGTTTCTTCTGCTATCTGCTTTTTCTTTTGCATGAATAGTCTCTGACTATCATTTTCCAGATTCCTGGATACCTTGCTTTCATGTTTACCTCTGTATTTTTAATAGTTTCTGATGACAAATGAACAAAAAAATATCATCAATAACGAACCATTTGTTTCTCCTCCTAAGAGAGCTTTTCCTCAATTGGATACCTCCTCAAGCTGTGTTGGCGTTTTTTTCTTTCTTGTGCTATTGAATTTTCAAAAAAAATAGTCAGTGATAGCTGACTTTTCTTATCCCTCCACCATGAAATCTTTAACTCTTTGCGATCTAGCTTGGTAATTTAGTTTTTCAAACAGTCTCAATAACTTCCCAAACGTCAACTCCAGAGGCCTTTTCTCACTTGTGTTTTCTAGAACTTTCTGCACCAACCTGCTCCGTGCACTGCCTGGTTGTCCTCTTACTTCTCTGTTTATTCTCTGTAGCTTCACTAGCTTCTCTCTTTGCTCCTTTCATTGTATCTTTTCCAACTCTAACCCCTTAATATTCCCCCCAATATTTTAGCCCTTCCAGGTAATGGTATCTATTCCACGGCTCCCTCTGTCATATGTGTACTAATGACTTTCAGATCTGCATCTATATGCGTGGTGTCTCTCTTAAGTTGCAGCCACACAATTTCAAGTGCATGTTGGATACCTGAAGCCAGTAACTGACCAATACTTCAAATGACAAATTTTGGTTCATCTTTAACTCGTTTGTTGTTTGTTCATACTATTAATTTGAATTTTCAGAGATTTTTGCCTCCACAGTTTTTTCTCACTTAAAGCTCCACTTTCAGCTCCACTGAACTTGCCTTAATTCAGAATCTAATACTACTTACTCGTCTACACTAGTCTCTGTACGTTTAGGCTTCACGCATCCCAGAAAACTGTTTCTCTGCTAGGGTAATTTTCTTCCAATCAGAGCCTTCTTCTTACCACTTCTTTGAACAAAGTCCTTTGATAAACTATTCATTACGTTCCTATTGATGAAACATATTCTTGAGCCTGAAATTAAATGACACTCAAAATCCAGGCCATAACCTCCAAATGTGCCTGTTGTTCACCACTTTCCCTCATTGCAGTTGAACTGGGTTGCTCACAATTCTCCAAATGCACTTCATACATTCTTGTGTCAACAACATCCCCTCAGCCTACTTAGACCTCAGCTGCAACTCTACCTGTTTTCTCTCTTCCTTCTCACGGCTAAATTATAGGATGTCTCCTGTATAAAATATTCTCTGATCCTCTCACCAGCAGCTGTAATAGCATGGTCTCTCTCTTGATCTTTCTCTCTCCCTCCCTTGTTTGTCACACCACAGCATTCAATTATTTCCTTTTCCATTTTCTTTTTTTGCTTTGTGCTACTGTTATGCACACCATCTCCGATTAGAGTGTGTATTCCTTAAACACAGGACCTCATATGTAGATAATACTTAACTAATATTGGTGGAAAAATGAAAAGAAGAAAATAAGACATTTTGACTCCTTTTTAAAAAAATCTTCATCAATGTCTTCACCAACTGGGTTCTGCTCCCTTCTGGATGAAGAAGATAATGAAAAAGTGCATCCTCTTCTGGCAAAACTCCAACTTAAATTCCAGATGAGTGAAAGTGAGATGTAAACCAAGCCAAGCCAAATAAAAAAGTATATCCTTATATATCTCACAGAATTATTGATGGATATTTTATTTTATTATTGATAAAAAATCTATTTGAGAATAATCACATGATTTGATCAATATAGGAGTTTAGAAACTCCCCACATTTAAATTCATAAACAAATTAAAAGGCAAACAGTGAACAAGAAAGAATAATTGAATCAAATAATGATATTAATATCTAAAGAATCTATAAAAATAAAACAGAAAGGTATCTATAGATTAAAGGGCAGAGGAAAATATCTCATTTACAGATGATAGAAAAGACATTAATGGAAACAAAAAGTCAATATCTTAGGTTTTTAAGTAAGTAAAACTAATATAATAATGTATTGGGTTTTGTTTTGTTTGTACCTAGCAGATAAGCAGTGATGAAAATGATAAAATTCCATGTTGGTAATGGTGATGGCAATAAAATGGGCAGTTTAGTTACACTTCTGACATGATTTTACGTTGGCTCAAACTTTCTGGAGATCAATTGTCAATTCACTCCCGAAAACCTTTAAAGAGCTTATAACCTTTAACCTGCCTTTTGCTCATGGAGGAATCTGTACTTGAATGTGAGAAAAATCCACTGCATATGTAGACGGAGTTTTGTTTTTGTTTCAAATAATTGGAAATAATCCAAATGTTCACATATTGGGTAATAGTTAAATTTACCATACCAAAGAATAGAATATCAGGCAACGCTCACGATGTTCTTTTCACATACATTTAATGACAGAGGAAATATTTATGACAGCGTTAAATAAAAAAGAAATGCATATGGAATTTCATTCACCACCGCTATTATAAATCACACGTGTACAACCACAGAGTCACAAAGTACATATAATATCATGTTGTTTTCTTTGAAGTAGAATTACCAGTGATATTATTTTTCCATTTTCTTTTCTTTCCAAAGTCTATCCTGTTATCATGATTACTATTTCAAATTAAAAACATGTAAAACCATTGTGTGTTTATTTAGCTGTTGTCATTGGAATGTGACTTCACAGTACAGGAGGGAGAACTGAGGCAAGGGAGGTAAAATTATTTGCTCAGGCGATTCGGTACTTGAAGGTGGAGAGAGGAAAGTGTATATCAGATGTTTCTTTTCTCTTCTCCCCTGTTCACGCCAACGGTGCTGACACTGGACTCAACCCACAGATACTCAATAGCAACTTGACATGCATTTCTCAGTCCCAGCTGAAGTCTCATTAGACAGTTTGGATGCTTCTACTATTTCTTGACACTTTTATCAAGGTTGGGCTGGGACAGGTGGCCCATCAGAGAGTAACTATTACAAGAACCCCAGGGGAGTTTGCATTTTACGTGTTTCCTCCTTTTGGGAAATTTGCAGCATTGAGGTTTATTAAAGCTCTCCAGAAAAAAAAATCTTATCTATAATACCATTCATCCTACCAAATGCTCAATATTTGCTTATTTTAAAACATAACCCTTCAATTATGTTTTTATGACATAACTGATTTCTGAAATTGCAAGTTTTGTGCCTTTGTAAAGACAAATTTTCTTAAATGAACAATTCATTGCTTTTTGTGTTGTATTGAGCCAAGTTCAGTTCCTAGCACTGACATGTGGTGGCTTAGAAGTCATGGGCAATTAATATAAACTCTCTAAGCTTTAATTCCAGCAACTTTAAAATGGATGAAAATACTTATTTGATCAGATAGGGTGTTTTTGGTTGTAAGTTACAGAAAATCCAATTCAAAATAAATTAAATAATTAAGGGAGTTTATTAGTTTATAAATCTGAATATAGGCATTAAATAGTTTTTCAGGTTCATGCTTCCATTTTTCTGTGTTTTTCCTGGATTTACCATATTCCACATGTCTGCATTATCCTCAGGCCAACTTCCCTAACAATTGCAAGGTGACCGCTACAACACTCATGCTACAAACGTCTTCATTCAACTAAGGGGAGAGAGTGTCTAACTTTCCACAGCCATTAAACAAATGTTCTAAGAGAAACCAGGTTCTACCCTGGGGTATGGTAAAAGTGAGTGTTAATCCTATTGAAACACATGGCTGATTTATCAAGGAGGAGGAATGGAATGAGTTTTGAGAAGGAAATCTCAACTTTTCTCTCTTAATCTGCTGGGGCTGCTATAACAGTATACCGTGGATTGGGTGGCTTTTTTTCCCCCCAGCATTACTGAGATATAATCAACATATAATATTGTGTGAGTTTAAAATGTATGGCATGTTAATTTGATACACTCGTATGTTGCAAAATCATTACAACCATAACTAACATCTCCATTATGTCACATAATTACCATTTCTTTTTTTTGTGGTGAGAACAGTTAACATCTACTCTCTTAGCAACTTTCAAACATATAATACACTATTATTAACTATAATCACCACACAGGACCTTAGAGACTCAGAACTTATTCATTTTATAACTAGAAGTTTGTAATCTTTGACCAACATCTCTCTATTTCCCCACCCTTGAGCCCCTGGTAACCACCATTCTAATCTCTGTTTCTATTAGTCTGGCTTTTTTAGAATCCACATATGAATGACATCATGCACTTTCTTTCTCTGTCTGACTTATTTCACTTAGCATAGTGCCCTCATTGTCCATCCATATCGTAGGAAATGGCAAGATATCTTTTCTCATGGTTGGATAATATCCCATTGTATACATATACCAAATCTTCTTTATCCAATCACCCATTGACACACTTAGGTTGTTTCCATATCTCGGCTATTGTGAATAATGCTACAATGAACATGAGAGTGCAGATATCTCTTCGAGATTCTGTTTTAATTTCCTTTAGACATATACCCAGAAGTGGAATTGCTAGATTATATGGTAGTTCTATTTTTAATTTTTTAAGGAACCTCCATACTGTTTTCCATAGTGGCGGCATTGAATTACATTCCCACTAACAGTGCACAAGGGTTCCCTTTTCTCTCCATCCTTGCCAACGCTTGTTATTTCTTGTCTTTTTGATAATAGCCATTCTAACAGGTGTGAAGTGATATCTCATTGTTGTTTTGATTTGCATTTTCTAGATGATTAGTGATGTTGAGCACCTTCTCATGTACCTGTTGGCCATTTGTATGTCTTCCTTGGAAAAATGTCTATTCAAGTCTTCTTTCAGATATGTCTTTTGCAAATATTTTCTCCCAGTCTGTGGCTTGTCTTCTCATTCTCTTGACATTGTTTTACAGAGTAGAAGTTTTTAAGTTTAATGAAGTCCAGCTTATCAATTATGTTTTTCATGGATCCTGTCTTTGGTGTTGTATCTAAAAAGGCATCACTATACACGAAATCATATAGGTTTTCTCCTATGTTATCTTCTAGTAATTTTAAATTTTTGCAATTAACATTTAAGTCTGTGATCCATTTGACTTATTTTTTGTGAAAAATGTAAGGTCTGTGTTTGGATTATTGTTATTATTATGTTTTACATGCAGATTTCCAGTTGTCCCGGCTCCATTTGTTGAAAAGTTTATCTTTCCTCCATTGCATTGCCTTGACTCCTTTGTCAAAGATCGGTTGACTATATTTATTTGCGTCTATTTCTGGGCTTTCTATTCTGTTCTATTGATCTCTCTATCTATTCTTTCACCAATACCACACTGTCTAGATTGCTGTAACTTTACAGTGAGACTTGAAGCCAGGTAGTGTTAGTCCTCCAACATTATTATTCTCCTTCAATATTGTGTTGGCCATTTTGGGTCTTTTGCCTCCCTATATAAACTTTAGAGTCATTTTATTGATATTCGCAAAATAGCTTCCTGCGATTTTTATTAGGATTGCATTGAAACTGTAGATCAAGTTCAGATTTTCTACAGAGACAATCATGTCAGTTTTCCTTCTTACTTTCAAATCTGTATACCTTTTTCTATTTCCTTTTCTTGTCTTATTACATTATCTAGACTTTCCAGTATAATATTGAAAAGAAGTGTTGAGATTGAGCATCATTGCCTTGTTCCTCACGTTGGTGGGAAAGCTTTGTGTCTTACCACTAAGTGTTATGTTAGGTGTAAGATTTCTGTAGGTAGACTTTATCAAGTTGAGGAACTTCCCCTCTATTTCTATATAACTGATAGTTTTATCATGAATGGGTTTTGGATTTTGTCAAATGCTTTCACTGCATCTATTAATATGATCATGTGATTTTTATTTTTAGCCTATTAATATGGTGGGTTAAATTAGTTGATTTTTGAATATTGATCCAACCTTGTATACCTGGGATGAATCCCACTTGGTCATAGTGCATAACTTTTTTTATATATTGTCAAGTTCAATTTGCTAATATTTTGTTGAGGATTTTTACATTTATGTTAATGAGAGATATTGATCAGTAGTTTTCTTTTCTTATAATGTCTTGCCTGGTTTTGGTATTAGGGTCATATTGGCCTCATAGAACGAGTTGGGAAGTATTCCTTCTGCTTCTATCCTCTGAAATTGTAGAGAATTGGTATAATTTCTTCCTTACATGTTTGATAGAATTCACCAGTGAACGCATCTGGCCCTAGTGCTTTCTGTTTTTGAAAGTGAGTAATTATTGATGCGATTTCTTTAAGAGATATAGGTTTATTAATTGTTCGTTTCTTCTTCTGTGAATTTTGGCAATTTGTGTCTTTCAAGGAATTGATTTATTTCAACTAGGTTACCAAATTTCTGGGCATAGAGTTGTTCATAGAATTCCTTTATTATCCTTTTAATGGTGATAGGATCTGTAGTGATGTTCTCACTTTCATTTCTGATATTAGTAATTTGTGTCCTCTCTCTTTTTATTCTTAGTTAGCCTGGTTAGAAGCTTATGGATTTTACTGATATTTTCACAGAACCAGCTTTGGGTTTCATTGATTTTCTCTACTGATTTCCTGTTTTAAATTCCATTGATTTCTGCTCTCATTCTTATTACTTCTTTTCCCTGTTTATTTTGGATTGAATTTCTTCTTCTTTTCTAGTTTTCTAAGGTGGAAACTTAGATGATAGATTTTAGATCTTTCTTCTGTTCTAATATATGCATTCAAAGCTATTAGTTTCCCTCTAAGCACTGCTTTCACTGTGTCCCACAAATTTTAATAAGTTGTGTTTTCATTTTTCATTAGTTGAAAATATTCTTTAATTTCTCTTGAGATTTTTTTTGACCCATGTATTATTTAGAAGTATATTGTTTAATCGCCACATATTTTGAGTTTTTCCACTTGCCTTTCAGTTATTGATTTTTAGTTTAATTCCATTGTTACCTGAGAGCAGACATTTTATGATTTCTATTCTTTTAAATTTTTTAAAGTGTTCTTTATGGCCCAGAATGTGGTCCTTCTTGGTCAATGTTCCATGTGAGCTTGAGAAGAAGGTATACAGTTATGTGTCACTTAACAACAGTGATATGTTCTGAGAAATGCATCATTAGGTGATTTCATCACTGTGTGAACATCATAGAGTGTACTTGCTCAACCTAGATGGTATAGCCTACTACACACCTAGGCTGTATGGTACTAATTTTATGGGACCACTGTTGTATATGTGGTGGTCTGTCATTGACCAAAATGTTGTTATACAGTGCATTACTGTATTCGGCTTTTGTTGGATGAAGTAGTGTCTAGATGTCAGTCAAATGCAGTTGATTGAATGTGTTGTTGAGCTCTACTATGTTATAACTGATTTTATGCCTGCTGGATCTGTCCATTTCTGACAAAGGGGTATTGAAGTCTCCAACTATAATAGTGGTTTCATCTATTTCTCTTTGCAATTCTATCAGTTTGTGCCTCACATAGTTTGATGCTCTGTTGTAAGGTGCATACACATTAAGGATTGTTATGTCTTCTTGGAGAATTGACTCCTTTGTCATTATGTAATGCCCCTCCTTGTTCCTGAAAACTTTCCTTGCTTTGAGTCTGCTCCGTCTGAAATTAAAATAGCTACTCTTGTTTCTTTTGATTAGCATTAGCATGGTATATTTTCTTCTCTTTATTTACCTTTAATCTACATTTTTATGTTTAAAGAAAGTTTCTTGTAGACAACACGTAGTTGGGTTTTGTTTTTAGATCCACTCTGACAATCTCTGTCTTCTTATTGGTTCATTTAGCCCTTGGAACTCAAAGTGATTAACTTATATAATTGTATTAATATCTACCATATCATTACTGTTTTCTACTTGTTGTCCTTGTTCTTTGTTCCTCTTTTGATATTCCATTCTTTTTTGCCTTTTGTAGTTCTAATTGAGGATTTTATATGATCCTATTTTCTCTCCTTTCTTAGCATATGTTGTACTTCTTTTGTTTTATTTTTATTTTTTAGTGTCCCTGGACTTTGCAGTATAAATTTAAAGCTAATCCAAGTCCACTGTCAAATATGATACTTCTTCATAGTGAGAGTGAGTACCTTATAATAACAAAATAATCCTAATTCATCCCTCCCATCCCCTGTATCATTGCTGTCATTCATCTCAATTATATATAAACATACATAATTGAATGCATTGTTGGTATTATTACTTTGAATAAACTGTTATCTGTTAGATCAACTAATAATAAGAAAAATAAAAGTTTGTATTTTACCTTAACTTATTCTTTTTTTGTTGCTCTTCTTCACTTTATATAAATCTGAATTTCTGGCATATTATTTTCTTTCTCTCTAAAGATCTTATTTTAACATTTCCTGCAAGGTGAGTCTACTGGCAACAAATTCTCACAACGTTTGTTTGTCTGAGAAAGTTTATTTTTCCTTCACTTTAATTTGTTGTTAAAACTATTAAACCAGTTTCAATTTCATCTCCTTCATTTCTGAAGCATAATTTCATAGAGTACTGAATTCTAGGTTGGTGGATTTTTTTTTCTCTCAATACTTTATATATTTTACTCCACTCTCTTCTCACTTACATGATCTCTGAGGAGAATTCACATGCAATTCTTATCTTTATCCCTCTATAGTTCAGGTATTTTTCTTCTGGCTTCTTTCAGGATTATTTTTCTTTGATTTTGATTTAATTTTCTGTAATTTGAAAATGATATGCCTGGGTGTAGTTTTTTGGCATCTATCTTGCTTGGTGTTCTCTGAACTTCTGGATTTGTGGTTTAATGTCTGATATCAATGTGAGGAAATTCTTAGTCATTATTGTTTCAAATATTTCTTCTGTTCCCCTCTCTTTCTTCTCCATCTGGTATTCCAATTATCTGTATGTTATACCTTTTGTAGTTGTCCCATAGTCCTCGATATTTTGTTCTGTTTTTTTTTTTTCAGTCTTTGTTCTCTTTGCCTTTTAGCTTTTGAGGATTATATTGATATATTCTCTAGCTCAGAGATTCTTTCCTCAGCTTGTCCAGTTTACCAATAAGCCCATCAAAGACATTCTTTGTTTCTGTTACAGAATTTTTTTTATTTCTTTTTGGTTTGTTCTTAGGATTCCCATCTCTGCTTACATTGCCCATCTGTTCTTGCATGCTGTCTACTGTATCCATTAGAGCCCTTAGCATAGTAATTATAATTGTTTTAAATTCATGGTCTGATAATTCCAACATTTTTGCCATTTGTGGTTTTGATGCTTGCAGTCTTTTCTACTCATGGTTTATTTTTTGCTTTTTTTTTTTTTTTTTTTGCCTTCTAGTATAATTTGTAATTTTTTCTTAATAAAAAGACAGGAGGTACTGGGTAAAAGGAACTGCTGTAAATATGCCTTTAGTAATGTGGTGGGAGGGTGTTGGGGAAGAGGATGCTTCTACAGCCTTAGAATTAATTCTCAGTCTTTTAATAAGCCTCTGGACTGTGAACTTCACAAGTGTGTCTGAGTTTTTTTTACAATTGGCAGGACAACATGGCTGCATTGAGCTGGAGTTAGGTGTTTCCCTTCTCCCATGTAGAAGGCTAGATGGGCCTGGAGTTGGGTATTTCCCTTCCCCTAGGTCAGGTAGGATCTGACAATACCTCAGCAGGTTAGGCTCTGGATAATTAGTTACCTCTGAAGGCAGGCCTTGTTAAGAAGAAATAAATGCTCTGGCATATTTCAAAATGCCATTTTCCCCTCTTCCTGCTTGGAGCCTGAGAGGATTTTTCTCTGATATTTACTATGAGCACCTAGTTGAGCTCCTGGAAGCATATCTCATAAAACCATAAGGGCCTCCTATGACTGGGTCTTCCTGGAGTTTTTAACTCTCAGAGTTGTCCACACTGAGCCTCTAATAATTCATCAAAATTCAGGTTTTCCTACCCTGACACTGGTTCCTGAGGTTCTTTCTGCTAATGAGTCTCTGTTGTAGTAAGTTGTGACCCTCTGTGTTAGCCTGTCTGTCTTTTAAGTCTTGAGGGCAGTGGTTTGCCCTGTGTCCTCCCTTCTCTTACATATCCAAGAAAATTTTTTGATTTTTCAATCTGTTTAGCTTTCTACCTGTTGTTAGAATGGAATGACAACTTCCAAGCTCCTTATATGTGGAACCACAACGCTCTCATTTTTATTGTAGAATATGAGAGAAAAAAATATCTTTAGACATTAGTTTGTTATATACAAACATTCATATTGCTGGCTTCCTTCCAAAAAGAGTCCCCTGAGCTTAATATCCATAGATGTTCTCCTATTTCCCACAAATCTATAATCTCAGCAATCTATTGTCTTCAGTGTGCCTAAGAAGGCTGGTCCCCAAATCCCTTCACTGTCTATTCTTAGCTGTTGAACTCCAAGTTGTCTATATTTCCCTTAAAGCAGACACCAGCTTCAAACATAAAACACACTTCAAGCCATTTTATGTCTCATTTCTTTCTTGAAATTCAAGAAAATTCTGGTTCCATTTGAAATTATTTTTCTCTGAAACCAATAGCTTTAAATTATTGACTATTTCACTGATCTGGGCATTTAACTGATCATATTTTGTTTTCTGTCTCTTACTTCTCTTGACTTCATTGCAGCATCCAATCATAGTAGATGCCCGCATATAAATTATAGGATCAAGAAAGTGTAGCCACAGATAAGGGAGTTAATCTATACTATTAATAGGGGCTTCCCTTTGAGGTTGTGGCTAATTGTGAAACATGAATTTTCCTAAGAAATCTGAAATTCAAAATGAGGGAAACCATCTGTGTATAATGATCTCTCTGATGACACCACATAATCCCCAGTATGTAGTATAGAGAAAGACTTCTCTTTTCTGGTAGCTCTTGAAATGCTTCCATTCCCTGCACTATTTCTTAAATGAAAGAAAAATTTTTTTAAATGAAAATTGGCTCCAGAATGAGATTTAAGTTGATGAGACTCTTCCAAACAGGATATAGTGATAAACCCTGCAGTTTAACTTTCTACTTTCATAAGATTTCCAAAGAAATAAATTTATTTTTCTCTAAGACAAATGTATTCATATTTAAAAACAAACAATCCAGATAAGAGTGTTATTAGGAAAACAAAGATTTTGCAATTCTATATTTGAGAAAAACCACTAAATTGAGTGGTATTACCATCTAGTCATGAAACGCGACTGGGTTAGAGGAAAAACATGAGGCTAAAATTTTTGGTTCTGAGCTATAAAATATCAAATTAATCTGCGTGAAGGAAATAGACCAAACTCTCACCTAAGAATAATTTTCCTTATAGTTGTGGGCTTGTGTTAGCAAATACTTACAGAAATTGTCACCTGTATACAGAAGAGGTCATCTACCACAAGACCTGATATAGTCACAGGATATATAGAAGACATTCAGTATCTAGTTACTATTCTTTTGGGGAATGACTCCTCCAAACATTATAGATGGTTTATTTATGGCTTGCCCAAATGGGGCATGAAACCTGTCTTGGCCCAACAGATTATTCTATACCCCAGTCACTGAACTTATTTCGGATATGGGCATATGACCCACATCAATCCTGGGACTCATGCTAAAATAATTGGGAACGAGTTGCTTATATTAATCAGATCTGGCTAGCCTATGCTTTGGTAAGAAACCCTGAGATCTCAGTGGCTTTGCACATTAAAGGTGCATTTCTCAGTTATGCAAAGTCTAATATGGATTGGGTGACCCTCATACTTCGTATAGCTGTACTACCTGGAACATGTGCATTCTCAAGGATACCACAGCAGTAGATGAAGAGCTGAAAGATCCAGCAGGAGGCTCTTAAGACTGGGCTTGGACTTAATCACTTCTGACATTTCAGTGGCCAGCATTTAGTTATAACCCTAAATTTACTACTAGAGAGGCTGAGAAATTTAACTATTTTGTGTGCCCATGAAGAGGACACAATGTGGTAAATACATGGCACTGTCCCTAACTCAGTGCTCTTATACTGGGATTGCCAGTCTCATGAAATACGAGCCCAGAGTAGCTGGTGATCTATTATACATACCATAAGAGAGCCTACCTATGAAGTCAACATCATAGAATGCTGAACTGAGACATGAATAAAATGTTGCATTGATCTAAATGTTTGAGTCTTTAGATATGCCTACCTGTGAGCTAATAAATTGCTCCTATCATTTTATTCTTGATTTAGGTCAGATTGAGTTGGAATTCTGCCTCATGCAACCAAGAGTCACCATTAAATCAGAAGCTTTTACCACCATACATATGCTTGCTAAAACAAGGTTCATGAACCAATTAATCAATCCATTTATCAATGAAACAACTGGCAACACTGTCTTGGGTATTAGCAAAGTCCTTAGCATGCCTGATGACTTCCTCTCGTCAGCCAAACTTTGTTCCAGTGTTACCTTCTCAGTGAAGTCTTACCATAAGTCTCCCTAAATAGTCCATCATCAGCTTAGCTCTGATAGACAGCATTGGGTAGTGGATAATGCAGAGGTTCTGGAGTTAAACTATGTGGTTAAAATCCTGGATTTTTTCTTTTACTAGATGTGTTACCCTTGAAACTATATTTAATCTACCTGTGATTCAGTTTCTACAATAGTAAAATGGGGATAATATAACTTTCTGTTATATTTTATATATATATATCATATTATATAAAAGGGTAAGACATAAAAATCTTAGAAGAATTCTTGACACTAGGTAAGCACTTACTAAATGTTACTATTCAATAAAAAAATGCATTTATTGTTAAAACACAGACTTCTTAATTAACAGTACCTATTTTAATTTTACTGATTTGTAAAATCTTCATTGCCTATAACTATGTCTGAGACCAAAAAAAACTTTCCTCTCTTCTTCTCTTAGTACTCCTACTGAGCAAAATTTCACATAGAGTTATCTCAGAGGTAATTGAATCTTCTCATATCCAATCTATATTTGGTTGTATTCATTACATTTACCAGTTCTTGGTCTAACAGTTTATAGATAGAGTACCAGGCTCATTGGTATTCACTAAGATTATACAATATCAGCCCTTACACTATATTCATGAAAGAACACCTTAAGGGTATGTTTCTGAGAAGTTAAGTCTTGTTTTCCAGCAACTCAACCAAACTTGCTGAGAAGACAGGCTAGCTATCAAGGATGATGCTGATATTTATATATTATGTAAATAAGCCCTTTATTGGTTGTAAGTATAGGAAATGCCTTTTCCCACACAGAAGGATACATTTCATACTCCTAGTGGTGTCCTTGGATGAACAATCTATATTTTCGTCTGAAACTTTATTGTTTTACCATTCACATTGCAAAACAATAAATGGCATTACAAAACAATTCAGATCCACAATCACCCTTTCTGCCACAAGTTCTGCTAAGACAGTCTTCCATGGACAGAGATGAGAAATGTGGTGTGAGATGGGTGACAAAATCCCTGGAAGTGGCAGACAGATGATAAGTGGGAAGAAAAAGAGAGGGAAATCATAAAAGGCAAGCAAGAGGGAAATCCTTGTGCCTACTTTAGCAGTTGTTTTTGGGGGAAGATAGTCATATTTAGGGATGTTATAGGTCTACAGACCATCTATGTCAGGCCTTCACTCATTGGAGACACTTTCTTATGAATGGGTGTGAGGTGAATGATACAAGTAAGGCATGGTGGGCCCTGCATGGGTAGCCAGAGGAAAACATGTAAAACAAACAAAAAGAAACACAAGTGATCTTTAGAAAGATAAAAGTCCATTAACTTTACCAACAGTTTGCGTTTTCGAGACCATCTGGTTCAGGGTGTCCAAATATGCAGTACCATCAGATTTACTCATGTTCTTGTTAAAAGGAGAGATGCTTACAGCCCCACTCTGTATTTACTGAATCTGAAACTTTTGGGTTGGAGCCTGGATTACTGGAATTTTTACAAAATTCTTCGTGATACTCTGAGGCTCAGCCAGAGTTGAGAATCACTGATCTAATCCAATCCCCTTATCTACATGTAGCATAAATTCCCCTAAGCTAGAACTGCTTGTGTTTTTGGAAGGAATCACAGACCCAAATGTAACGAATTTGACTGACTCTTATCCCTGCTTCTGAAACAAGGCTTCATTTTGTTGAGTTTACCTTTAAAAAAGTTTTTGAAGTCCCTAATGTATTTCTTATATGTGCTCATGAACTGGTCAGAGCAGATGTCAGAAACATTGTTTAGAGGGCTTATTAAAGATGCCATGAGTAGAAGCAAGGAGACTAGCCAGGAGGCTGTGACATTTGTCTTAAGAGAGCCCATGGGCAGTGCTATGAGGAGACTGAGGCCAGAATTAGTGTGTCCAGGTAACTCTGATCTCCCAGTCCGCTAGCCAGTCTCTTCAGACGTTAAGTCTCTTCTCAACCTTCCATAATTCACTACTCCCTCTCTTGATTAGCTTTAGGCTAATCTTCTCTATATGCCAAAATTAACTCAAAATGGATCAAAAACCTAAATGTCAGCATTAAAACTATAAAACTCTTAGAGGAAAATAGAGATAGAAATCTGCGTGATATTGGATTAGGCAAGAGATTCTTAGCTATGAGACCCAAAGCACAAGCAACCAAAGAAAAAATAAACTGAACTTCATCAAAAATAAAATCTTTTGTTCTTCAAAGTACATGTTCAAGAAAGTGAATGACAAGCCACAGAATGAGAGAAAACAACTGGCAATCCATGTATCTGTTATGGGCCTAGCACCTAGATTATATAAAAAATTACTGAACACTCAACAAAAAAAAAAGACAACCTATTTAAAAAACTGGAAAAAGGATTTGAGTAGTCATTTCTTAAAAATAGATATAAAAATAGCCATTAAGCACATGGAATAATTAGTTACTAGAGAAATGCAAAACAAGACCAACAGAACCATTTCACATCTACGGGGATGGCTATAATCAAAAAGGTGGAAAACAAGAGTTGACAAAGATGTGGAGAAATTGGAACCCTCGTACATGCTGATGGGAATGTAAAATGATGTGACTACTCTAAAAACATTTTGGTGGTTCTTCAAAATGTTAAAGCATAAAATTACTATATGACTCAACCATTCTACTTATATTTATAAACTCAAGAGAATTGAAAACTTATTCACACAGGCACTTGTAAAGAAATGTTCATAGCAGCATTATTCATAATAGCCATGAAGTTGAAACAACCCAAATGACCATCAACTGATGAATGGATAAGCAAATGTGGTATATCCATACAATGGAATATTATTCTGCCAGAAAAATTAATGAAGTACAGATACATGCTACAATCTGAATAGACATCGAAAATATTATGCTAAGTAAAAGAAGTCAGACATTTTATGATTCAGATTATATGAAGTGTACAGAACAAGCAAATCAATAGGAGAAGAAAGTAGATTACTGGTCACTAGAGGAGCTGGGGGAGAGGGATTAAATGATGCACAATAATGATTATGGGCTTTCTTTCGAAGCTAATGAAAATATTCAGGAATTAGTTGATGGTTTAAACACCTTGTGAATATAATAAAAGTTACTAAATTGTATGCTATAAAAGAGTAATTTGTGTCATACATGAAATATCTCAATAAAAATAACTATAACATAAATAACTACATACATACATACCTATCCTTTAAAATGAAAACAGTCCCTCTACCTGTGCTTTGGGTCTTATTTTCTTTCATCTTCTTAAGAACCTCAAGCTGTCTGGTATCTCCTCTCTCTCTCATATCTTCAAACCTTCCTTCTTTAGGCAACACTTATCACTTAAATATTTTAAAACCACTTTTGTCTGTAAAATAAACAAACAAAATAAATACTACATATTTGCATCTTGTGCTCATCTCCAGCTGCCACTTTACTTCCTTCTCTTCACTGCTAAACCTTGTAAAAGAAATTTTTCCCTCACCATCTCCAGCACCTTACAGTGCCATCATTACAAAGTATACTAGGACAGGACTTCTACCCATTTCACTCCACCATTAAAGCTTTCAGGTCAATAATGAGCTTCTTATCTTTAAATCTAATGCCCATACCTAAGTTGTCATTCTACCTGACATTTCAGCCGTCTTTGGCATAGCTGACCAATTCCGATCTTCCTGAAACTTCCACTTCCTTTGCCTTCTCTCTCTCCTGATCTCTTATCTACCATACTGGTTGCTCCCACTCTACTTTCTTTTCTAGTTCTTTGTTTTCTATGTGTTTTTTTAAAGTCGAGTTTTTAATGTGCTTCCCCGAAAAAAATTCACGTACATATATTTGTATACGTATGTATGCATGTGTGCGTATCCTCAAGTGATCTCAAGTGCAGGCAATCTCAGGATTCTATTTTCAGCTTACCCCCCTTATGAGCCCTGGGTTGGTACATTCCACTTCCTACTCAGCATCTGTTATGGGATGTTGAAAAAGCCACCTCAGTCGCAACAAATCCAGAACTACAATCTTGGCCAATATTCTCCCAAAGTGATTTGTTTTCGTGTTACAATTTTGGTGTTCTAAATCTTTATTAAGTTGAACAAACTTAGAAACCATCCTTGACACCTCTGTACCCCTACCTCCTTGTATTCAGTCCATCATCAATTCCTGATGATTCTGTCTAGGTATCTCTTCATTGGTTGCTCAGGTAAATAACTGCCAACTTTTAAAATGTGATTCCCAAACCCAGATGAGCATTTTTTTAACCTTGGTTAATGCTGTGGTGGTGGTGCTTTCTAACTCTAAGCTGATTGTGGCTTCTTAAAGTTTATCAAGTAAGAAAGCACTTTGTGGCATGGTTTAATAAGCCCAGTTAGCTCTAATGATGTATCTTCTTTCTTCAGCAATCAAAGATAATTTCCATGATTGTAGATTCAAGTAAATGTTATTTTTCTTTATTGCTTTTGCTTTATTCTCTGTTGTTTGAGATACACTGTCAGTTTAACACAAACTCAATTTTTTTTTTACCTTCCTCATGGAAATGAATTACATTTTCTGCCACTCTACACTCAGTCTGCCACAGAAGGACCAAATGCAAAATAGGCCTGATACCACGCTGTTTTAGGGCCATTCCACATCATGTTGATAAATCACGCAGGCAAAAGTCATTTGTCAAAAATACATTTACTTGAATCAAATTTTCTTTGCATGCAGGGGGTGCTGGATTCATATCTAGTTTTCCCTAAATAATTTATCAAACTCTGATTTTTTTGAAATATAATAAAAAAATCCATAATAAAATTAAACAAAATTTTCTGTACCTGGGAATCATATATTGGATGAAATGTACAGCTCATCACAGTATCACAACACCATTATGCTGATTTCAATAGTTAAGAGGTTGGTGGTACATTTCAGAGTAGACACAATAATTCAATTTAATATCGTTTTATAAATTACTGTTGATTTCAAAATGGTTGATATTCTTCAGTTTTTCTCACTTTTCCATCCACCCTATGCCTCTTTTCTGCTGTAGGATGAGGAGAAAATAATACTAATCTCATGTGCTGAAGACAAGTTTTGGCTTTTCCTTTGATCTTAATTGAACTTCAGTAACTGAGGAAATAGTATGTCTAGTCCATCCGTGAAACGCTCTGGTGTACAAAAGGAAAAGACAGTACTTACTATTTGCAAAATCCTAAGGGATCTTGGATTTTGAAAGAAAAAACTTATCCTGGTTTGAAATAATGGGTAGTTAGAGGGGTGGCTATGCCATCAGGGCTGGTGAGTTGGTGTGTTTCCCTGTCCCTAGCCAAAGGTGTCGCAACAAGTAGCGGGTTGTGGCTAAAAGTGCAGGCTCTGGAATTTGGCAGTTCAGCTTTGAATCATGTTTCTGTCATTGTCTTAGTTGTGTGAACTTGGATAGTTTACTTCTCTGTTTTTCAGTTTTCTCACTCAATATAGACCTTAATGGTGTCTATGGCTTAGAGTTAGTGGGCGAATTAAAACACAGAGTTATGTGCCTGACTCATAGTAGGCACTCATTTAGGAGGGACTGAGGGCAGCACCACCAACTTAATCCACTTGATCAAAAAGAACACCAAGTGAGCGAATCAGCCTCTACTTCATTCAGCCCCTTTCAAGTGAAATTAATGAGGCTTTCTACCTTCTGCCTGGACCTAACTAGTTTCTGAGACATTCCTGTGCAGCTGGAATTTAATTAGCATTTCTAGTGTGCCAATTCACACTGTCTGTAATGACTCTCGATCTGGCATTAGTTGTGTTTTTTGCATGGTCTGCATATAAATGTACCCATAATTTGACAGCCTTCTTAACCTCATCTTCCTGCCCCCACGGTTCTGCCCATAAGACAGAACATTTGCCTGTTGACTTCTTTGCACTAAACCTGAGTTCCCAGACTGAGTTTCTGAATCCTGTCCTACTTGGCAAGGTCCTTGACTTTCTATTTACTCGGATTTTGCCATCAGCTTCTCCTGCAATGATGAATTTTCTCCCTACATCATCAGCTATAGTCTGGCTTCTTGTGGTAAATGCACCAATTACCCAGAGCTATAGTAATTCCATGCTATCTGCATTAGAAAAAGACCTTCTTCCTGGGATCCAGTTGGCATTTCTGGAATAGATCTCTATGAATATCAGAACATGTCTGAAACTCTTCTGTTTGCAATACCTTTGGACATATGTTGTGGAATGCTAGCTATCTGCAAGCTCTCAGCCCTTCAGCCTGGTCATTTTCTACAAGCCCAGGCAAGGCTTCTTCCCACTCACTATGGGCCAGAATAATAGCATTCTAGCTTGCTTTTCAATTAGCCTACATGTAGTCATATAAATAAATAAAGGATGGTGAATTTTTCTTTGGTTCCCAAGAAGGCTTTTTATCTTTAGGCTTTGTTAGAACAAGTTGGATGATTTCTTCCATAAAACTCAGCTCTTGGAGATACTTCTTATTTTATTCTCCTTCTTCTCTGTGCCACAAAATCTCACTATCAATGAGAAATCTAAATGTCATAGAATCTTTGTCCTACATAGATTAGAGTCATTGTAATATGTTCTTGTAGTTTTGCTGCTGACGAATTCCTTCAGCATTTGTATTTATGAAAAGTTCTTTATTTCACCTTCATTTTTATCAGCTTTACTGAGATATAAATGACATACAATAAAAGGCGTATATTGAAGACGGGCAATTGGATGAGTTTCAATAAACATATACAACCAGAAACCATCACTGTAAATAAATAAATGAACATATTCATCACCCCCAAACATGTTAATGTTCTTGTTATATTGTGATTTATAATAAGAAATATACATCTAGTCTTCCCTTTTTCTGGCACATAACTCCTAAAACACTTGAAATTTCCTAAGCGATGAGAGCCATAAATGTGTCTTTTGTCGTGTCAATGTGACGACTTTTGGAAAGGACCTAAGGATGAGGGCTGGTTGTCAGTGGAGCCAACCATGTGATTATAGGGTTGGAACTTTCAGTCCCACCCCCCTGACTTCTGGGGGAGGGGAGAGGAGCTGGAAGTTCAATCAATCACCAGTGGCTAATGATTTAATCAATCATGCCTATGTAATGAAGCCTCCCTTAAATCCCCAAAAGACGCAGTCCAGAGAGTTTTTGGGTTAGTGAACATGCAAAGATTTGGGGAGAGTGGCACTCTCTGAGAGAGCATGGAAACTGCACACCCTTTCCTTCTCCCTTGCCCTATGCATCTCTTCCATCTGGCTGTTCTTGAGTTATAATCTAGTATAGTTTCCTGAGTTCTGTGAGCCACTTAGTAAATTAATAAAACCCAAAGAGGGGATTGTGAGAACCTCTGATTTGTAATCAGTGGGTCAGAAACACAGGTAACAACTTGGGCTTGTGATTGGCATCCGAAGTGTGTGTGTTGGGGGGGGCAGTCTTATAGGAATGACCCTTTGATGTGTGGAATCTGACCCTATCTCCTGGTAGATAGTGTCAGAATTGAGTTAAATTGTAGGACACCCAGCTGGTATCAGAGAATTGCTTATTGGTTTGGGGAAGCCTCCTTGCACACACACATCCACACGTTGGATTTGGTGAGCAGAACCTTTAGTTCCCCTGTAAAGTATCTCCCTTCCATTCCTCCCATCCCTGTCCAGATAACCTTGATCTGTTTTCTGTCACTATAGATTACTTTGCATTTCCTAGACTTTTGTATAAATGGAATAATAAAGTGTGTACTTTTCTTGTCTGGCTTCTTTAATTCAGCATAATTACTTTGAGATGTATCTGTGTTGTTTGTGTATCAATAGTTCCTTCCTATTTATTACAGAGTAGTATCCTGTTGTTTCTATTGTAAGAATATTTCACAATTTGTTTATTCATTCACCTGATGTGGACATTTGGATTGTTTCTAGTTTTTTTTGCAATTATAATTGAAATTGCTATAAATATTCTGTGTAACACTTTGTGTAGACATTTGCTTTCATTGGGAAAATACTGGGGAGTTGAATATCTGGACCATATTGAATGTGTATGTTTGCCTTTTTAAGAAAATGTCAAACTGTTTTCCAAAGTGATCATACCATTTTTAATTCACATCAATAGTGTGTGAGAGTTGTAGTTGCTCCATTCCTTGCCAACATTCGTTATGATTAGTCTTTTTAATTTCTACCGTTATAATAAGTGTTGAGCAATACGTCATATGGTTATAACGTGAATTTCTCTAATGAATAATGATACTGTACATCTTTTCATGTGCTTATTTCCATCTACATAACATCTTTAGTGAAATGTGTCCTTAAGCTCTTTGCCCATTTTTGTATTGAATTGTTTATTTGCTTGTTATTCAATTTTGAGAATTCTTTATATATTCTGGATACGAGTCCTTTTTCGTAGGTTTATGCTTTGTAAATATTTTATCAAGTCTGTAGCTTGTCTTTTTATTTTCTTAATAGTGTATTTTGAAGAGTAGAAGCTTTTAATTTGATGAAGCCCAATTTATCAACTTATTCTATTATGGAGAATGACTTTGTCTCATATCTAAAAAGTATTTGCCTAATCCAAGGTCACAAATGTTTTATCTTATACGTTCTTCTAAAATTTTAGATCTGTAGTCAATGCTGAGATAATATTTCTACATGGTGTGAGGTATGGATTGACATTCACATTTTGGCGTATGGATATCCAATTATTTGATTACCATTTGTTGAAAAGACTATGCTTTTTTCCTACTGAATTGCCTTTGCACCTTTATAACAATCAGTTTTCCATATATGTGTTGATCTACTTCTAGACATTGTTCTGTTCCACTGATCTATTTGCCTATCTTGACACCAATACTTTATTCTCTTGATTTCTGTAGCTTTATTATAAACCTTGGAGTCAAACAGACTTAACATTTAAACTGTTGTTTTTCAAAGCTATTTGACTACACTAAGTCCTCTGCACTTCCATATGAATTTTTGAATCGGCTTGTCAATTTCTAGGAAAAAAGCCAGATGGAATCTTGACTGGGATTGCATTGAATATGTAGGTAAATTTGGGAAAATGACATCGTAAGAGTATTGAGTCTTCTGATCCGTTTACAAAATATACATCTCTGTTTACATAGGTCTTCTTTATTTTGTCTCAACAATGTTTTATATGTTCAGTTTACAGGTCTTTCACATCTTTTGTCAGATTTATCCCAAAGTATTTCATACTTTTGAAGCTAATGTACATGGCATTAATTTTAATTTCAATTTCTGATTGTTTCCTGCTTATGTATAAAATACAAGTTGTTTATGTGTATTGATCTTGTATGCTGAAACCTTGCTAAAGTCAATTAATAGTTGTGTTAGTTAGCTAGGGCTACCATGACAAAATACCACAGACTGAGTGGCTTAAACCACAGAAATTTTTTTTCTCACAGTTCTGGAGACTAGAATCCCAAGATCAAGGTGTGGACAGGTTTAGTTTCATCAGTGCCTCTCTCCTTGGGTTGTAGAGGGCCACCTTTTCTCTGTGGGCACACATCTTTGGTGTCTTTTTGTGTGTCCAAATTTCCTCTTCTTATAAGGACACTAGTCAGATCCTAAGGGCCCATGTTTTTTAACTAAGTCACCTCTTTAAAGATGCTATTTCCAAGTACAGTCAAATTTGAGGTACCTGGGGTTAGGGCTTCAATATATAAATCTGGAGGGAGACACAATTCATCCCACAAGAGTAATTTTATTAGTTTTTATAAAGACACCATCAGATCTACGTAGACAATTATGCCATAGGCAAATGAGAACAGTTTTAATTTTTTCTTTCCAATTTATATGTTTTTTTCTTCCTAGTAGTTACAAACAGAGGTTATCCCCAGTCCCTGTTACTCCATAGTGACCCAGGTAAGGAATTACGTAAAACTGTCTTGCCTAGGACTCTGGGAGATACCCAAAGTTGATGGAGAGAAGCTATTTTAGACTGCATCCCAGAGAGGAGGAGGCAATAAAGAATATCAAAGGATAACACAAATGAAGACAGATTAGCTAGAAGCAACTTCAGGACTTTGTGTGCTGGGAGTATGAGAAGAATCGATGGCAGGAATGTGTAGAGACCGCATATGGATCATGCTGAACAAGAGCAGGGTACTAGCTTCTTACTAGATCTTATTATATGAAAAAAACATATTACCTGAAAAAAATGTAGGCTTATCTGTGCCTTTTGTTTGGTTACCATGGAAAAACCAAAGAAATTTCCTGTTGAACAGAATGATAAAAGGCATATACAAAGAATAGAATAATAACAAAATTGTCCACATTTTCACTTACTGAGAACTTGGTATATACCCAACCGACGGCTAAATATACTCCAAGTCCTATCTTGTATGATCTTCATCATAACCCTAGGTTATATGTGTTATTTCTACTTCAGTTATACAGGTGAGGAAACTGAGCCTTGTCGCAAGTTTTACCATTATAACATGGCAGCTGTAAGATTTGAAACCAGGTCTATAGGAGTAGAAATCTCTTAATTCTTTTATAAAAATTCTTTTATAAGATTATTATATGAAGCAAATAAATAGTTTTTGCATATGTAACTAATATTTTTTAGAAGAGGAGCAGGTTTTCCAATGCTGTATTTTGTGCAGTCAATGAATTACATCACTTGCTTTTCACCAATGGTGGGGATCCATAAAAATAGCTGGCAATATTAAAGTGAACCCTGGATTTGAATCTGACAGGTATATGAGAAAAGTATTGAAGGAGTATCTCAAATACAAAGATAATAATTTTAAAATAGAAAGGAAAAGTTTAAAAATAAAATTATATTCAAGTTGTCACCTTTCCCTTACTTAAGGTAAATTTAAAAATCAGCATACTAGAATAATATAATATTAAAGATGAGTTTCAACAGTCATCTATTTTCTTTTATTATGTTTATGTCTGAGGACTTTTTATTTGATTATTGTTTTATTAATGATCTTAAACCAATGAACAATCTGGTGAGAGCTGCAGACTTTGCAAATTTAAAAGGGTAGAAATAGATAAAGATAGATATGATAGAGAGAGAGACTGATTTTCAAGTGTTACACTTTATAAAAATCAATTTGGCAAGGTTGGTGTTGATTAATGGTTGAAGGCAGGCAAGTCTTTTGGGAAAGTAAGAACAACCAAATCAATCATTCATGGAAGAATGAAAGAACAGGGGAGGAGAGGTCAGTGGAGGAACACCCCTCTCCAATGTGTGTTTTGCTATCATGTCACTGAGCTCTACTCTTAAGATAAAAGATATACAACAAATTAATTTCCTGTCATTTATATCATGTGTCATACACTATGCATTTAAGATCAGAAAAGAAAATCTCATAATCAGTCTATGTAGTAAATTAATAGTTGTTTACTGACAGCTAGATTTTGAATAATATTGAAAGATGATTACTATTGGACCAAAGTAGGGTGACTAATTCAAGGCAGAGATATAGAGGGATCTAATTAAATTTTAGAATCCTAAGGGTTGTCATATAGAGATCAGGTGCCTGATAACTCTGAATGCCTGGAGGAAGAAAGGGAAATAAAAGGGAGAGAAGATCAATGGATAGTCTAAGAGTCAGGCCTCATATGCATGTTCTATACCTTTAGAGCAATTATTTTAGATTCAAATGTTGATCTATAAAATTACTGTATTTCAAGTGACACACTTTGGTACACCATGTATCTAAAACACCAATATTAATTCTGCAAAGCATTTTAGATGTCACCCATCATAGTCCATATTTTACAAAAGAGCAAGTTAGAGTTCAGCAAAATTAACAATTGAAATTATACCATTAGTTCACAGGAAATCTGGGGCTATAATCTAGATTTTCTGACAAAATATTCAGTAGATGGTCTGCATTGCCATTAGTTAAAGCCCAGGAAATCAAGATCAATAATATTTTGATTTTATATCCTTTTTGTTCATAGCCCTATTCTTATCACGTCTTGTCTATTTTAATCCACTTTTCAATTATTTGCATGCCACCAGAAAATCACCAAATACTTGAGTAAGAAAGATGTGTTCTCTGCCCTCATGGAGCTTATATGAGGCAGACATTGAATTAAAAAATGCTAATTATAAAGAGTCCTTGAAAAGAGAAGTGTAGTAGGCTCTTTGGCCTACTACAGATGTTAATATTACAATTTTAATAGATTCAGATATTGAAAGCCCTCAGCGAGCTGTTACAGATGAGAATCTGAGACATTTTTATTTCAATTTCAGTATTTCTACCATTCACATCTATCTTCAGCGTTTTTACAGGACCATTGGTTTATATCGGTTCTTAACCACTTTAAAAGAAATTAGATCACAATGAAAATCTGATGAAAGCTATAGGCTCGCTTCCCAGAAAAATACTTTTATGAATTGTAGTGATTTCTAGTTTGGCCTGCACAATATCCATTCCCACTTCTGGTAAAAGCAGCTTGATTTTCTTTTCAGGATATTCACTCGCCACTTACCTGTCATTGTGATTTGGTTCAGGAATATTCTCAACTTTCTGGCCACAGTGATTGTTCAGAAATGATCTTTGATCCAAGTGGGCACATTCCGGAGAAACTGTGAAAGAGAAGCCTTTTCTTTGTGCTGAACTCAAAGAAGGTCCTAAGGCTTGAGCCACTGGAGCTCTCACATGGAGAGACCCACTTATATGAAGCCAACGCGCAGGAAAGCAGAAGCTAGAGAAACAGTGCATTGGAGATCTGATGATATCCCTTGAGCTTGTGGATCATGCCTGAAGCTGGAATTCTACTCCTGAAATTATCTTACATGGAAGTCATTGCATTTCTATTTTTGCTTAAGCTAATGTGATTTGAGTTTTCTGACACTTGCAACACAGTGTCCTCCATAGCTTCTATCTAAACTGTACAGCACAGTACTCATTACAAGAATCTCACTAGGATCTTCTGCAAGGTACTTTCAAGAAGGAAGAAAATATGATGGAGCTGTCCAGCTTTGGAGAAACTATGAGTTTTTTGAAAGAGCTATAGTGAAAAGCAGTCAGAAATCCACAGAAGCAGTCACAGGAAATTACCGTGAAAAGAGCTGCTGTCGCAGTTCCTCAGAGCAAAAAGGAGGGAAATCACAGCTAAGAGCTTTAGGGAGTTGACGAAAGTCATCACAAACATTTATAAGCACTGATTATGCAAGGTTTTTTGCTAGTTCGATGGAAAAAGTCAGAAAGATAAGACATGGCTTTTGCTCCAGAAAACCTTGTGGTCTGGAGGGAGAGAGAACATGTAGATGCAAAACCATGTGATGGGGGTGAGAACCAAATGAGTGGATTGGATAAGGTTCCATGTAAGAGTTGAGAGTAAAGAGTAAAAAGATATCTGGGAACACTTCATGGAGAAGTAGCATCTGAGTAGGGCCTTGAAGGATAAGCGTGGTTTTAATGACTTAGATTTTGAAAGGGATATTTGAGGTAAATAGTATAAGAAGAGGATCAGAGACAGAAGAGCATAGGCCTGGGTGTAGACCAGCACAAAGTATGGATTCGTACAGAGGAGCCATGGAAATACATTAGAATCATTAGTAAATGACCCGAATTTCAAATTACAGCCAGTGGAGATGCCTCAAATATGTCTGAGCAGGGAGATGTGAGGTTCTGGGTAAATTAAGCTAGTAACAGGAGATTCTACTTGCTGAGAAAAAATACAGCTCCATACTTGAGTTTGGGGAAAGACTTTGAAAAGAAGATGTTACTTTATTCCCCATGAAATTAAGAGAGCACATGTGCCCTCAACCCAAAGTAATCTTTCGTGGATACATTTTTGAAAAATTCATTCTGTATTTCAAATTTTCAGTAATTAAAAAAAAATGTTTTTAATTAGAAATGTGACTAAGCTTTGCCCTGACAATTTCATTCCTGGGAATTCATCTTCTAGATTTACTTGCAGTGTGTGAAATGACGTATATACAAAGTGTTTCATGGCAGCATTGCTTATAAGAGCCACTGAATTAAATTACAACAAACCAAGTGTTCATTAAGAGAGGACTGGTTAAATAAATCATGATAAATATATTTGCTATAGTAGCAAACGTGTAAAATAAATGAAGAAGTTTTCCATGAACATAATAAAATTACTATAAAATATATCAAAATAAAACATAGAATAAATATGCATCATATGTAATCTTTGTTTAAAAGAAGAGGTAGTAATAATTATTCTTCATGTTTGTTTGCATTTGTATAAACAATAGAAAAAGAACCCCAAGAAACTAATAAAAGTGGTTATCTATGAAGACAAGGGTGTACATTGAATGAGATCAAGGGAGTTACATTTCACTGTATAGTTTTAGGATTTATATATACATATTTTTCTAATATTTAAACCACATAAATACATAGTCAAACATTAATTATAGAAAGATGCTAATGAGCGGATTATATTAAGCAGGGACCTGAATTGTACATGTGGTTGGGCTTCGATTCACAGCTCAACATTCAAGTTGTGAAGGAAGAGAAATAAAGAGCAAGTTCATCCATGCAGACTTGGGATCACTTAACATCACTAATCCTTTTAAATATCTTTAGGAGAAATTGTCTAATTCTTGCTCTTTACTATCAGGCAAAGCTCATTGTTCTCCTGAAGGTTAATGTGTCTCTCCGGTGAGTCTGTGACAGTGGTACATTGGGATATGCTCAATGACTACGATGTCACTGTCATCATGGACCATTCCCAGTGTCCAGCTCTCCTGGCAGAAGGGAAGAGCCCAGGCATCACTAGGCAGTGCCCGAAGCTCAGTGTGCACCTGTATGCAGTGCCAGTGGTTCTCCATTGTGCTCTGGCAGGGTACCAAACGAGGATAGAGGAAAACTAAAATAAGCAGTACCATCAAAGAATATGAAGTTGCCTCCTTAGTTTCCCTCTGTAGATATAAGAACACTTGAAGTCTCATTTGCCTTCCAGCAAAATAGGAAAATAATATGTAATTGATTATTTGATTGAAAAAAATTAAAGCACTTAGCCCTGGGCCTGGTGTAGAGTGATAATAAGGAGAAGATGGAGGAGAAGTTGGGGCGAAGCCACCTCTTATCTCTTGGTTGTGAATCTTCTGATACACAGCAATCTGAATGCTCTTGATAGTGAAAGTATCTTGTCACCCTTGTGAATAGGTTTAGTTCATTTGAAGTAAAGGAAGTTGAGGCACTTGCATGAATTCCATAAAAAATTATTTTCCTGGATTAGGCCTACTTTAGACTGTAAGATTATGGCTCCTTACCCATTTACAGATTTCTTCCCAATTTGAATGACGTTTATGGTAGATATCTACATTAATGCTCCCTAATGAATCACCAGTCCCTATATCAGAGCCCTTTTCTAATGTGACATTGTCACTTCTCCATCACAGTTGGAATGCGTTTTTCCATGCCCTTAATTCTGGGCTGGTCTTCTTACTTGCTTTGATCATTAGAATGTGGTAAAAGTGATGTGTGAGTTCTGGAGCCTAGACCTTGAGAGGCTCTGTCTATAGGATTTCTCTTGCTTTTTGGATCCCCGAGACCATCCTACTATAAACAAGCTCTATCTAGCCTTTAGAGAAGGAGAACTGAGATGTTCCAGCTGACAGCCAGCACCAACCACTAAACATGCTAGTGAAGCCACTTGGACTGTCCAGTCCCAGTTGAGCCATCAACCACAAAGTTGACTTCAGCCACAAAAGTCAGTGGAAGATGAGCCCAGATTGTCAATCCACAGAATTATGATAAATAAGCAATCACTTTTGTTTAAGCCACTATGTGTTGGTTTTGTATACAGCAATAAACAATTAACATACTTTTACTTTTTGTTCTAAGAGAATTATGCTTATTTACTCTAGCATGTTCTTCAAATGTGACCAGGGACAAATATATGACTTAAGAGCCTTGGTTTCCTAGCTAACATTTCTCAGTCCATGTGCCAGGCATTATATTAAGCAAGTTGATATATTTCATGTAGTCACAGATACACAGAGAGGACAGCGTGCTTACTAATCTATTTTACACGTGAAGAGGGTCAGGCTCACTTCCCAGCTCGCAGAAACGATCATTGTTAAACCTGACATTCAGTCTCAGACTATCAGATTCAGAGCCCATACCTCTTCACCACTGAATTTTGTGTTGCCTCAGTGAAAGGTTTTGAGGGCTTGAAGGCTCTAGTACTGCTCAGTCTATACCAAGGGGAAAGTTCGGAGCTCCTGGGGCTCTCTTCATTCTACAGATAAAGATTTATGAGACGCTTTTTCCAGGCCAAGTGTTGATGTTCCCTAATTCCTAAGGCTAGCATTGTGTAGGGTAGATGCCATTGCACTATTTCTCAAAGTGTGGTCTGTGGAACGTCTGGGTAAGAATCACCTGGGGAATTAGTTAAGATGCATATTCCCAGACCCCAGGCCCACTGATTCAATAGGTCTGATTGGAACTCAGCAGGAATCAGCTTTTTAAATAAATACCTGAATTGATTTTGATTTGTGTTTTAGGGTCAAACTGAGAATTATAAGCTTATATAAAATAACTAACCCCCCAAAAAAAATTGGTTTCTCTCTCTCTCTTTCTTTTCCCAGATAGACAGATGTGGTTGTAGATGATGGAAACATATGCATAGGCATATAGGTATAGATATAGAGAGAATATTACTCCGAAAAAGCATAAATTACCAAAGAAAGTCGCTATTTAAATGTTCTTATTCCTTTTCTCCTCCTGGTCGTATTTTCCTTTGTAACACCTAAGGCTTACAGATGTTTGTATATCTGTTGATATATTGAGATATATCAATATCTCAATTGAGATATTTAATTCTTTACAAACCATTTCTGTTTCATGTTTTTGTTTTTGTTTTGCTGAGGAAGATTTGTCCTGGGCTAACATCTGTTGCCAATCTTCCTCTATTTTCTATGTGAGCCACGGTCACAGCATGGCCACTGATAGACGAGTGGTGTAGGTCTGCATCTTGGAACTGAACCTGGGCTGTCAAAGCAGAGTGTGCCGAACTTAACCACTAGGCCATGGGGGCTGGCCCATGATTCATGTTTATCACTTGCCTCTCATAGATTCAAATGAGGAGAACAGGACTATAGATGAGGAAATGAAGCCAAACCAGGTTAAATTACTTATCTACACAATTCAGCGTTGGGAGTCTTGTTCTTTGTTTTAGCCCAGAGGCTTTTGTTTATGCCACAGGACAGGGCCTAAAATTGTCATTAAAATGGTCTCATATGAATACAGAACTTTGAATTCCACCTGGGCCATTCTTCTGCTCCCAGGCCAGAGGAGATTCAAAACATCAGGACTGAAGGACAGGGCAATCTCATAGGCTTCTTGGGAACTGGGACTCAAGTGAGATGATCTTCAGAAAAATCTCTGTGTGATCAGCACACCCCATGCTCTGATGTCTGCAGCCGAACTTGAGCCGGCCCAGCTTGAGGCAGGATTGTGTACATTTCCTCATCCTTCCAGCTGGAATTAGAAGGAGGTTTGGTGTGGAAAATCACAAGGTTTCAGCTGTGATAGGGGTCAGGAACCCTCAAGTCTTCAGCACCACTTGAATGTGAGTTCCATGAGACAGACATCATAGATAATTACAAAATTCCCAGCTTGTTAACACACTACCTGATATAGAGTAGATGTTTAGTAAACAGTGATTAAAGGAATAAATAAATAATTTTGGACTTTATTTCCTGTCTTCTATTCTAGGCTCATCATTTCATGTAGATTAGCCTTCCTACCCATCTGTTCTTCTATCTATGCTGTAAACTCCTTAAGGGCAGGAAATAATCAACAAATGTAGTAATAAGAGTAGTTACCATTTATTAAGTACTTATTAAGTACTTATTCCTGGTAACAGGCCTTGTGGGAGAGACATATCACATACAAATAGGGTCCTCTCCTCCTCCTGGCAGATGAAACAGGTTCAGAGAGGTTAAGTAACTTGGGGTGACCACACAGCGCATTCACGGAGGAGCAGCCGAAGCCCACATTGCTAACCACCATGCTACTCTGATACTCCTCATATATCTCTCACGATGCTCTGCATGACATTAGACTTTTGTGTAACCTGAAGTTGGTAGGTCTGGCTTAGGTAAAAATCTGACACTAAGGAAGCTGCTTTTCCTGCCCATTTCAGTTCTGAGTAGCCATCATGCCACTCTAGGGCTACCCCTGGGTCCCCGTCACCAAACACCATTCAGGCCTACCCTCCCCTGCCAGGGAATTAGCCTATCCCTGCACTTCCCCAGGCCTTTTCTCTTCGTGAAAACTTGGTGTCTTATTTTCTGATGCTTTTTGAATGATTTTGATGAGCCAAATGACATGCTAAACTCTATAGTCTGTCTCATAATTCTAACAATAACCCTAAGAGAGATTCTATTATTATCTCCATTATAAAGATGGAAATTGAGTCTCAGGAAGGGACTCAGGAAGTTAAGTAACTGGGCCAAGGTTACAGAAATGTGACCCATTTACTTCTAGCTGCTTATTTGGGCCAAGCTCCTAAATATACTTAGACCAATTTGAGTACTATTCTAACCATATCTTACATTTTCTCATTTCAAAGTTTTTGTTTGTTGCTTGTTTTCCATACACATTGTATCTCATTTATCTCCATACCAAACTTCTAAGGAGGGCAGAGCACTGAGGCTCAAAAAGCTTATGTGATAATTGGGAATTAGGTTGTTATCGCAAGCCTGGGGCTGGTGGATAGGTCTCCTGACTCTTTGCCAAGTGCTCTTTCCACCACACAACACCAGTCTTTCCAAGCAACACCACTGGATTTTAGCAGAGGCTTTTTCTCAAATCAGCAGCTGAAAGTGGAAATTGCAGACCCCACAGTGGGATTACAAAGGAGACATCTCAGGACAGAGGAACTGTCTTTGGTGTTTCTTCAGTCTAACCACCAAAGCTGCCTACTCTTTTGCAGCTAGATACCTACCTTCTCTTTCACCCAAGTTATCTTGATGGAAGGCTGGTGCCATATCAGATTAGAATGTGCTGTATTGTAGAGACCTGGAGAGTTTGGGAACTGGGTTTATCTCTCTTGTGGTGAGAGATCATTTACTTCACTCTAGTTTCTTTTCTCTATCATGTGAATTTAATATTTTTCAGTATAGATAGACTGCTAGAAAGACATTTACCAGATATCTCTTTGCCTTGGTATCAAGTAATTGAGTAATATTGAGTATTGTGTTTTTGTTCTCTTTATTATATTGCAGAAGAATATGTTTAACCAACGGAAGGGACATTGCTGCTGCTTTCTTATACGGACTCCTGTGAAGAGAAGCTGTACCCACATTCACTCTCTTCTTTAGCTGCATCTCTTATCCTTAAGGTAGCCTTAAGACCCTGTTTGCAGAGAACAGTCCAGGTGTCTGGAATTTCTCTTCTGAAGAAATTATTAACAGTATCCTGTTTTGTTTTTGAAAGTATCCTGATAAGCCTAATAAATTACACAACTGCCTTAAACATTCTGCAGCACGTGGCTGCTGTATTCTTCTACTGTGGTAAGAGAAGAACACGTCTATTGTTTAAAGTTAATGGGAACTACAAACTCGATGATAAAGTGTGGTCATTCCATATATTACTATCTTGACCCCAAAAAGTGAGAGGAGCTATCTTTAAAA